>NW_015113123.1:243440-252497 GCF_001443285.1 Poecilia latipinna | reverse complement strand
AAACAAATTTTTTCTCTATTCTGGGAAGAAAAAAAAAAAAAAAAAAAAAAAAAAAGTAGCCACCCACTGGCCATGTGCATGTAATATGTGTTGTAAAAAAAAAAAAAAAAAAGGATAATGTGATGGGAAAAACAAAACACTGATAAAATACTTGAATATTCTTGTCTATTCTTTCAACACTGTATTTTTCCAACACCTCTCTGTTTTCTGAGCTGTGCACAGTGGGAAGTGACCCTAGAAAGGTTAATGGTTATTTTGTCTTTTTTTTTTTTTGTTTTTTTTTTTCCTATTTCCCGTTTAGCTGTTAACCTTTACGTTGACCCACTCTTGCAGGCTGGACACAAACAATATTTTGTGCCCTGACTGCAGCTGGAAGGAAGTCCTGCCTGAAAATGCTTTTCGCTGGGTTACCGTCTTGTAAGATACGTATATCTGTCATGTATTTGAAGATTTCTTGAGACTATTATCATCATGTCAGCTTTTAAATCATAATGGTTTTCTAAATATTTGCAATTATACCGAAAATTATTCATACCCCTTATATTGGAGATTTAAGTTTAATGCAGTTTTTTTTTATTAACTAATATTTATTGGCTGGACAATTAATATTTTGGAGTGGGCCACTCAGAGTCTCAGCTGCAATCTAATAGGGAATCTGTGGAGGGAGCTAAAGATTAGGGTGACAAGGAGGCCTTTAAACTTAAAGACTCAGAAATCATTAACTAAGATAAGTTGTCAAAATATCAGTGGAACAGCACTGAAGAGATAGTCTTGATTGCTGTGATATTTAATAGTGATGATTCACTTATTATTAAGAAAATAGTGTTTGAGGGAATATTTTTGAATGCAAACTGTAACAAATGTTTACCTTAATAGTTTCTGAGATTTTATAAACGGCTTTCTACTTAACTAGCAAAACACATTAGATAACATCGTTCCATAACAAACCCGAGTTTGTGTGTTATGATTGTGGAGTTTTGTTGTTATTGTTCTTATGTCAACAACTTATTTGGTGAAATTAAACCTGGTAACAGTTTGTTTTCAGTGCCATTTTTGTCATTTATAGTTTGTAGATAAAAGTCTTTCTTTCGGTTTTAGATTACCATGCGCTGTAAATATTAGGTATGAATCATAATAGTTTCCTAAGATCATGGTTCCCGCTGTGTTGTCCCCCCACCAGGGCGTTATTCTGTGTTACAGTGCTTGTTGCCCAACAGGAGTAATAATAGGCCATTTGTGTTTCTGATTCAAATAAAGTAATGTAAGATAGCAATAGGCAGCACTGCTTATTCAACGTATTATCTCATTAATGTTTGTTTTAAATAAAAACCATTTCGTTATCTTACGGGTTTGCACATTTCGCTGGTATTCGCTCGTCTTCATTTCCACCAGAACCTTTAAAACAAAGATAAAAAGCTAGCAGCAGTGAAGTTGCATGAAAAACACAAAGTAGCTTTTTGACTTTTTTCAGTCTTTCCAGTTCTTCCCGGTAGGTGACCTTTTGTTTCACCTCTGTGTTTTTCATCCATTTAACCTCACGCTCACCTCTGTTTGTGTGTCGCCACAGCAGTGCTCTAGATTAAAGAAACCCCTCAACTCTGCAGTAAACAGGACACAAAGTTTCATGCAGAGACACACATGGACAAACTCGGGCAACCCTTTGGTTCAACGAATGAAGAAAAAATAACATGAGCCATGTGTTGTCAGCTCGGTATTATGACTTTTTTTTTTTTGCATAACCAGAGGCTATTTAAATGCTAATTTGTTGACTTTACGTGCTTTTGACCTTTCTTTCGGTGGACTAAATAACAAAAACCCATCTTCAGACACACCAGTGAGGATAAGGGTCATGTCTTGCCCCTTGTCCGGGTCCTGCCAGGAAGATTAGACCTCTCATCCTGGCTCGGATCAGCCCTGATCAAAAGCAAACAGCTCGCAAACACTCACGCTCCATCTATCAAGCACATTCGCAGGCACAATCTCTTCTCCTTGCTGCGAAGATGTGATCACAGACCCCAATCATGTTACTGCCACATAGAGAAATGCTTCTGTTTTCTTTTTTGTTGTTGTTGTTGTTGCTTTTTTGTGTTGTTTTTTTTTTTTTTCTTTTCTCTTTTAAATCATCATTCCCAATGCTACACTTGTTACTGAAGTTAAACAGCAGGTTCGCCGGCGGGGTTGGGACCTTATCGTAACATGCATCCACCGGGCATTATGAACACAAGACTTTGACTTCAGCCGTGGTCTGATCCTTGTCTCAAATCCACCCCGAGTCAACAGGCGATAGGAGCGGAGATAGCCAACTATGGAGAAAGTCCACAGGTGGCCCGGCTCTGGATAAAAGCTTTGTTTGTTTGTTGAGACTGATCCTCTTTCTCTTCATCCGGTCCTGGCCTCTCTTCGGCACAGCGTTGTCCCCTTGCCTGAACACATCAGATTACCTCTGATCTCAGGTATTTCTGGTAAACTTTATCCCGTACGCCTCTAGCTTTCTCATCACTACCCTCTGACTTAATCACAAAGCTCCTCTCCTTGCCTCTCTACCTCGCCGGGGGATTTTCGTCCCCTCCTGTCGCTCATTCCAACACCTCCGATTAACATTTTTGACGTAAATCTGTGTTGTTTCAACATTCAAAGTCGCGATTGCTTGGAATGTAATTAGAATTAAGGTTATTGATCATGCAGGGCCAGACAGTGGCGGTATAAATAATAGCTAGCATGAGTAAGTGAAAGCGATAGGTGAGCTGTGGTTGATTTATGTGCAGGCTCTATTGGTCCTCGGCATAAATCACCAACAGCCATGTTCTTATTGAGTTATGAAGCCCCAGAGTTGCAGCAGAATAATGGCCAGCTCTGTGTCTTGTGTGTTACTACTCAATCCATAAGATACCAGCCACGGACCAATAAATAAGGAGGGAAGTATGCTCTGTTTTTTGTTGTAAGACAGATTTATATATTCATCAGTTCCCGTGTCAGTGCAGATGATGAGTGAGTGGGACTGTTTGGGTTTTTCCAGCTACTGAAATTTAAATTCACACCTTTTTTTTTCCTCAACAAAGTTATTTGGACGTGTGCTGACAGTGTTGCCATGTGAACAGTTGTGACAACTTGAGGTATTAACGTTCAGGGTTTTGGAGTTCCCGGTGTGGATCTGGGTGTATGAGATGTGTTAAACTGCAGTTATAAGAATCACAACGCAGATGATAGCATGCTGACTGGGGGATTCACACAGGAGCTGAATTATTGGAGACACTTTGATTAGTTGTCAACAGTCATCACAGTCTGGTCTTAGTTAACAATACTACATTTTATATGGCAATTTATTCTAGTTGTCTACCAACTACTGACATCAAACAACTAGTTTAGCTTTTCTTGGTAAGCTGATGTTTGGTTGTTTCTTATTTTAACTAAGAATACTTTGTGAATAATGTCTGGCTGATTGATTGATAATTCAAACTTGTTTGTTTGTTTTAATTTCATTGTTTTCGACATCAACTTAGGAGGCAGAATCTTCACCTGCTCCCTAATAAAGTACATCAGACCCAAATCCGATGACAAAGAGTCTTGGTTTGTGTTGTTTTCGTCACTTATCGATCAAAATTTCCTCACGTGATCTGTGTTTGTTACGCATACTTTACAAAGTCGGACATTCAACTTTCCAAGTTGGCAAAAATCAACAGTAACGTGCGACTTCCTAGAAGAAAATGTAGAAGTTTCTCACTACTATCTGACGTCAAAATCCCATGTAATTATTTAAACATGTGGATATGAACTGTTTGTTTGCAGTTCTGATGGCCTGAATCCCATCTAATCAGTTACACGTGTATTACTGCGCCAGCTCTGAGACATAAACGGTTGTCTTCTTGTCACTTTGCTAAATGCAACTGAATTTGCATTTAGCAAATCAAATTGACTCGTTGACATGCACTGGGGATGCGGTGAAGTTGGATGCAACATCTGGGCCTTAAATTGCTAGCTGTTAGCATTTTTATTCTATAACCCGGAGTACAATCAGTTATCCCAGTAGGTTTCTGGGTAAAACACATGGGTGGATGGTTTCTGATTTCCCACTGCTAGCCTATTAATTGTTACTAGCAGCTTTTGCTGTCTGTCTTTTGTCCCATAGTAGGAAATATTACTCACCTCTGCCATACAGAGCAGTAAAATCCTTTAATCAATTTAAGTTATTAGCGCTTTAAATTTGATTATAATGGGAAGTTTAATTAAGAATTAGTAACGAATTCACTTATTGTCCTTTTTTTTCCATTATGCTGATTTTATTTAAACAAAGGAGTGTGGACTTAAATTCCTGGTTTATTTTATTGATTAAAATAGCTAATTAAAGGTTGATCATTTGTTAAATGAATTTTGAAATCCAATAAGGGGCGTAATTAAAAGAAAAAAAAAGGTAATGCAACCATAACGCTGCATACACTTACAGGACAAATTATTAGGTTCATCTCTTCCAGTGCTTGTTAACATAAATTTAAAAAAAAATCAACCAACAACATGGCAGCATATCAGTGCAGTGAAAAAGTGCTAAGAATTTTATTAAAAAAAAAAAAATTGATGCCAAATTAATTGTAAAAGTAAAAAAAAATATTATAAAACCCTCTATAATATTTTTCATGTGCAGTCAGATGCAGAGCTTGCAGGAAGGACTTTGTTTAGACCATTTCACAGTGGAAGACAGGTCAGGCGTTGTTCCACAACATACAAACAACCATAAGATGAGTTCAGCTCCACCATAACTAGCCTTTACACCCTCATATTACTGCTAACCCATTATGTATATTTTAATTATAATGCTTGGTTAACACACTACAGAGTGGGAGTGTGATGAAAATACACAAAACTGAATTTTTCACATGGAAATATAAACTGTTTTCGACAAAGCGTTCCTTGTTAATTTTGCTAAAGCCTCACAAACTGTTTTTATTTAATTTTATTTATTGTAGTGCAAGTGCATATGAGTCACATGCAGAAAGTAGCTAAAACAAACTATTGAGACAAAAAAACAAATGTTATGGCAATGCAGACAGAGTGAACAGACGCACTGACTCCAGTGAATCTATACCTTTAATCAGGACAATTCTGAAGGAAAATGAGTGTTTAACTTGGTACAAGCAGGGCAAACCTAATAAAGTGACCAGGCAATGTCTTTCCAGCAAAAATGAACCACTAAATTGTTTGTTTTTTTAATTTACTTATTTATTCCCATTTGTGACTATGCATGAATAAAAACAATTTATTTGCTATTTTATTCCCACGGCGTCCTGACATAACTTAAGGGGTTTTAACAAGTCCAGTCGAAGCGTTAACTTCGGCCAGTCGAGGAGGTTATGTTTGCCGGCTGAACTTTTAAGTGACCAGCAGAATTGTAATTTCTTCGGAGCCGGGCTCGTCATTACAGTTGGCAGGCATCTAGTTAAGAGTCCCTGCCGTTCGCGCTGCATCTTTCACACTCTTAAGTGACACTAAGCCTCAGCAACAGGGGAGGGTTTTAAACAGGGCCCACAAACAGCCATTGCCCAGAGTCTCTTAAGAGCTGTCTGTATGGTTCGCTGACAGATCAGTGTCCCCCCTCAGCTACTAGCGTCTCTGCAATCGGCAGGCAGAGCCAGATTCCAGCCGGCCTGATCAAGCGCGGGAGCGAGAGCATGCCGCTCTTCAGACGGCACGCATCACAAGCAAACATGCCCCGCAACAGAGAAGAGCTCTCGGGCCGGAGAGCCCCGCCTGCTCTCGTGCGAACGTGTTTCACGCTGGGGACGTTGTCTGCCTCCAGTTTAAGATGCTCAAGTTGCTCTGCGGTTGCGGGGCAGCTCAGGTCAGCGCCGACTGCTCCCGTCAGTCTCACTTTTGCTACGTGTCTCACTGAGACGTATACGCGAGGCATACGGAGCTCACCTCCCACCTCACCAAGCACAGGTCCTTTATGAGCTTCTGATGAGAAAAAAAGAAGAAGAAGAAAAAAAAAAAGCGTTCATCAGGCAACACTTGAAGCACAAATATTTTAGCCCAAGAGGAGAATAACAGGAGCTGGGGAAATTGATTTTGATTTGAAAGTGACGGGAAATAATGGGGCTCGAGACCGTCCCTGAATCTGAATCAGTTTCTCATTCCAGAATGCAAATGGCCCACAACAAGACTTTTGGGTGGTAAGCAGGTTTCAATTCCAGCGCTGCTACGAACTCAGACGCTTTAGCAAACCGTCACCAGGCACATGCATGGGGATGCACAGGCTTACGCGAGCACACAGAGGGGTATCATGGCTGTTTCATGAAAGCTACTTGGTATCTTAGTGGATAATTTGATGGAGATAACAATGAAGAACTTTTTCAACAAAGTAGCAGTGTGGTAACGTTTGCAAAACAGATAAAGCTCAAAGCTTGGTGAAGATGCTTGAAAAGCCTCCAAAATAATCTTTTACTTGCAGCAGGAAAACCTCAAATGAAGATTTCTGAAAGTGTCAGTCTTTAATCTGAACTCATTTGTTTGCCTAATCGTGGTAAGTCTGACATTATCTTTACATTTCTTAATGAAACATGCAGTCTTTTCAATACTTTTCTTTTTTAGATGTTGATCAAATTTTTCTTTTACAAACTTCTAACTCATAATCCATGACTTTGTGTCAATAATGACGCGACAGAGACGACTATTTTCTGAAAGCAACAGTCACTAGGCTCACAAAAATCAGTGTTTACTTTGCAACAACGTTCAGTAAAAAGGATGTGAGGGACGTAAAAAGATTACCACATGAAAAAGTGCAACAGTTTGGAGTCAAAAGCCTGCAAAACAGCTGTATGGAAGTAATGTGGATTAAAAATAAAACATGTCTGTCCTACTAGATTGTTACTGATTAGCTCTAACCTAGTCTCAATAGACTACCAGCACAAACACTACAGATGGGGTTTCCATGTTACAAAAGATTAGACGTATAAAGAAAGATACAATATGAGCCTTACGCATATGGTCAAACAAATAAAAAGCCATCTTCTTCTTACCAACTCAATCTCCAGATCTAAGTCCAATTGAAAAGCTGAGCAGAAGAATGAACAGAAACGTCTGGGTGACTGGATGAAACCAGGCTTTTGGGTAAGTCCAACCCTGGAAAAGTGAAAACCGTGGAGGTACCGCAGTACAATCAGCTTTTCTACTTCCACATGTGTCAAAAACATTGGTCAACAAATTTACTCGTATCCAATTATGCCACAAAAAAAAAAAAAAAAAAAAAAAAAAAAAAAATTTTTAGTATCTCATCTCATCAAGACGTTAGTCTACTTGTGTTTCGGCACCGGAAATGGATTCTCACACGATTTTTATTTGAAAGCGCATAAGATTAAAAACAAACGCAGATAAAAACAATTTAAAAAAAGTTCAAATAACATCTATCAGCATCTGTTTCATAGTAATTAAAACAAACAAAAATTACAACCACCCAATCTGAACCTGTCTCTCACAGGCGTACCTTCAAATAGATTTTTCGACTGGAGTAAAGCTGACAGCTGATAAAAAAAAAATAATAAAAAAAAACTGGAGTTGCCTAACGAAACATCATTAAACTCAACAAATTAATCTTGATTTTCTGTGACAATACTGTGGTTTAATAAAGGAAGACTGACAAACAATGCCGGGCGCATCATCGCCTTCAAATTAATAGTGAGTGACACCGACACCCTCCCTGCTTAATTAATGGGAAACAAAACCCAACGAGAACATCCATCTAGATACACGGAAACAAAGAAAGGGTCGACTTCTGCCATTCTCTGTAAGCCGCCTGCAGACGCTGAAACGTGGGAACGTGGAGGCTGAAGGCGTTCGTGCGTGAGCGCAAGCACAACCGAGTCTTTTTGATTTCCTTCTTCAGATTGCGGTCTCTTAAGTAGACACCTAACACGCCCCGAGCCCCTGACATTGAGTTTATAAGCAGGCATTATTTTTAGCGACGCTGTCATGTTTCCCGGAGTGACAGATCTTAAAAGCTTCCACACGCAAAGCCCACCTCCTCTTGCTCTCTAAAGCCACGTCTGCTTAGCAGCAATGACTGGGCTATTATCTTACGAGATGAAAGCTGACACGTCGCTTACGCTTTTCATTTTCTGCAAAGACCATCGCTTTCTGGCTGAGCTTTTTGATGTTTGATTTGTCCTCTCATCGCCGGCCCGCCGCGTGGCCGCAGTCAATACTCTGCGATTATAATAATATCCGGCCGTCGAATGTCAAGAGACTGTTCTTTTTCTTTCTTTTTTTTTTTTTCTTTTTTTGCCCCGTTTGATTCGCACTTGGTTGTGAAAGGAATAGCATACTGAAGGATGAAAAGAGGAGGGAAGTGGAGTGGTGTTGGGGGGGAGAAGGTCAGAGCAGCATTTTAGAAAACCACTCCGGAGAAACGGGACACTCCCAGGCACTTTGTCACATCAATTAGGAATTCTATCTGGGCAATGGGATCGCGGCCTGTGGGGGCAGTGGGCAAGACAGCTGCTATACATCTTGCCGCTTCATGCGTGCGCATGTCTTCGTGTGTGTTTTTTTTTTTTTTTTTCTGTTCTTTCTCCAAATTCGCGGCAGACGCGTTGAGGAAGTGAGAGCGCGCGTCGTTTGAGCCGCTGATGTTTATCTGGCTGACCCTCCTGGGAGAAGCTCATTTTAGCCCGGCCTTTTTCTCAGCAGCCTCGGCCGTCTCGTGTTGCTAATTTTCCTCATAAGCCGAGAGCCGAGGCAACGGGCTAGGCGTCGCCCCTGCCTCTCGCTGTCGCTCTGCCTCTCTTTCTCACTAACAGTCAGTCAGGCAGTCAGGCCTTGAGGCTGTCAGAGGGGCAACAAAGTGACTGGGTGATGAGCCAGACACCCGTCGTCTGATCTCACGGACTGATGCTGCGCCAGACACCGCAGCCACCGGCTCACTCAACAAGGTTCCTCTCACAACAGACGATCGCATACTCCCGACCTGGACTCTCTATTCTTTTCCTGTCTTTCTTCTCCCCCCCCCCCCCCCCCCCCCCCCCCCCTCTCCCCCCCCCCTCCTTTTCTTCCCCCCCCCCCCCCTCTTTTTTT
>NW_015113123.1:227216-240305 GCF_001443285.1 Poecilia latipinna | reverse complement strand
TTCTTCTCCCCCCTCCCCGCCCCCCTCCTCCTCTTCCCCCCACCTCTTTTCTCTCTCCCCTTCCCCTCTTCTGTCTGTTCCATCTCTCTCATCTTTCCTGCTTCTCTCCTTCCTCCCATCTGTCCTGCTCTATTTACTCGCTTTCTTTGCATTCCCAAACACTTGGCTGTTTTTCTCTTGTTTAAATATTGCCTGTGAAAGACGCCCCCGTCTGCAGTCGTCGCTCGCTTTCTTTCTCCGTCTCTTTTCCTAATTGTTCCCAGAGTTAGGAGGTGAACCCCCTGCTGTGTGCGGAATTAGCGAAACACAAACGGAGACACGTATACCGGGGAATTGGTACTTTCAGAAGAAGAAGAAGAAAAAAAAAGAAGTAAATGTCGAGAAATGTACAGAGCTTAACCTTTTCTCAGGGCTGATTAGTGCTGATGCGCAGGATGATTTCATAATCTGACTCTGGTTCCGATGGGTGCTTGTTTAGGTCCATCTAAATCGATTGTACAATCATCAAATACTGTATTTATACCTGTAAATCAGTTCAAAAAGTGTTTTATTTGTGTTCACGTTGATGTTTATGACCATTGAACATTCTTGTTGGTAAAAGTCTAACCAAGACACTCCTGGACATCTAGAATAAATTGAGTAGAGATTTCTCTTGCAGTGAAAGTTTACTTGATGCCAAGAAGTGGTTTCAGGCACCTGAATACAGACGTGTTTTAGTCGACAATTACTTTCTTTAAGCAAAAAGAAAACAGATCGTTTCAAAACTTAATTACTGTTCCAACACTTTTACTACGCAAGCACAAATAATACATTAGTCCAGAACTTTAAGTATTGATTGGTCTTCTCTTATTATTAGTGAATGTAGGACTTCTTACACGTTTACAAATTAAACATTTCTCACATGCCTCAGAGATACACAATCAGCACCGCGGCGTCTCTGAGTGACTACCAAACTCAAAGTACAATGACGTCATACTGTTTGTAAAATACGAAAAATGTTGAATAACCGACAATGCTCCTCCTGTGATTATAGAGTAAAGCATTTCAAAGAGTCTAAGGAAGATTCACAAGGACAGAAATTTCCAGGATATGAGTTACAACACGTCCATTGTGCTACCGCTAAGCCGGCGACAACATCAAATCTATCTACTATTGACTGAAGAGAAAGCAAAGTGGATTGTTGCTCTGTGGTTCAAAGTCCTCTTTTCAGAGGAATGTAAATTTGGCATTGCATTTGGAAATGAAGGCCCCCAGAGTCTGGAGGAAGTGTGAGGTTTCCATGATGACGATTTGAGGAGCCATACCGTCTGCTGGTATGGCTCCTCAAATCGTCTCTGTTTTATCCATTTCAAAGTCTGTGAAATTGCTTGAGTACTTATTTCTGCTTTCTGATAGCAAGCTTTCTGGAAATGCTGATTTCATTTTTTTTTTTTTCCACCAGTATTTGGCACAGAGCCACACAACCCAAGATAACAAGATGTAAAATACTTTGAAATACATATTATTAGGTTGACTTTTGTGTGTAAAAATCACCTCCTATTGGTTTTATTAATATTTGAACTACATCACTCTTCATGTAATGAACAAAAAAGTTTCACTTTATGATGATGCTCCAGTTTACTGAGACGCACATGTATTTGGTGCATTCTGATACACCTTCGTCTATACTGACTTAAATCCTCTGAGATGTCTTGTATGAAACAACTGTATTTTTTTTGTTCTATGAATAAGCTGACTTCCTCTGATATTTGTAGCTCCCAGCTGCAGTGGGCTATGTATAAATCAATGCTTTGGTGGGCTAGAGAGAGGGAGCAGTTATATTTACTCTGTTTCCTAGCTAGCAGCACTAGCTGTACTAGCGGGTAAAGGAATTCGATACACACCACTGGGAGGCAAAGGATTTTTCCCTCACACACCAGGAATGGCAGTTCTTCTGATAGGGATGGAGTAATAAAGGAACACCGGTTCAGTCAAGCAAGCAAAAAAAAAAAAAAAAAAAACAAACTGCAACACATCAAAATAACATAAAACACATTTTTGGTCATGCACCACTGGCAGAGAAGTCGGGGCGGAAAAAAATGAATTGTGTACATACAAACATGAAGTTGTGTCCTCGCAAACCTTTTGGGCAACTGGTAGACTTATATTTTTTTATTTTTATTTTTTCTACAGAAGGACAGAGGTCGGAATCAGCCAATTTTCCCTTATTCGATCCTTTTCAGTGATTGGTAGTTTGTTTGTTTTGTTTTCCCGTACTAAACGCACCAATGCCAAAAAAATCCCAATTTTTTTCGCCTGTAAAGGCATCAATCCACAGCCTTTCAATGCATTTTTTTTGAGTTTTCAGGGAAGCCTTAAGGATATATATATGTATGTATGTATGTATGTATATATATATATATATATATATATATATATATATATATATATATATATATATATATAGTTTGATGAGTAGGTCATGGATTTAAAATTGCCTCTAATTTTAAATAACCCACACCACATTTATTTGAACTTTTATGTGTTAAAAGTTCTCAAAAAATAAAAACACCTCAAGCAAAACTGAAAATCTTCATCAGCTTATTTGCGCGTCTGTTTTATTCCTCGGAAGACCTGAAAACGCATCAGAATGATTTTCATTTTAATTTACATTAGTTTACTGATTCAGATAAATTACTCGTGTGTTCCAGTTATGTGTCTGCAGTCTACTTCAGCCGTGCTGAGTACTAGATTAAGGTCGATGGCGATGAATTATACATGCAGCGAAATGCAATTTTCTTCATTAGATGACAAATCTTTTGTTTGAATATTGCATACTATGGTAATAATGCCGCTTTTATCGTTGGCCACTGTAGCTGTGTGGCTGAGGGGGAAAAAAAATAAAAAATAGTCTTGTCATCACTGTAAAGCAACACTTGATAATTCATTAATTCATCTAGCAAATTCAAGTTAAATCATTAATTGTAACATAAGAAGGCGAGCAGTCTCTGATTATCGCCAGTGAATAGCTGAGTGAAGAGCTTGTGAGTCGGTGTTATCTTCTTTTTCCGGATTATTCTGTCAGCTTGTAATCGTGTGCGAGTGTTTCTCCGGGCTTTGAGAAATGAGGGCTTGGATGGGTTAATAATAGAGGCCGAGGGGGTGTGTTAGCGTAGTCCTCCACATCGCTTCTTACCGAGGGAGGGCTCCGAGCCTCTATGATGGAGTGTTGAAAGGGGAATCAGTCTGGTACAGGGACTCAGTGATGGAAAGGGTGATCTGAAGATGGAGACTGGAGGACAGGCGTGATGCGGCAAAGCAGGGAAGTACGCTGTGTGCCTGCGTTTACTCCCTATGGCTTCATCGCTTTCAGAAACGTTGAATAATTATCAGTCTCTGCTAGCTGCCCGAGCTTGTTTATGGTGTATTTTGCACGAGATTTGCCTGACGCTACAGACATCTGATTACAAATGGTGGAAATAGCAATCTGAGTTTGTTTGTTGTTTCTTTTCTACATATGCAGAAACGATTAAAAACTATATTTAAAATTAGTGTTTAATTGCCTAAGCGTTAAAGCAAACCGCAGCAGTGAGCGGGGATTCTTTCTATGAGGCAGCAGAAGACAGATCTGCCAGTAGAAATATGCTATTAATAGCAAAGTAAAGTCTTTTATACCAGTTAATTTTCTATGCACACAAAAACACTTCAGTTTTTCCGTAAACCCACAACGCCCTGTTCACCTGTCCCGTCACAGACAACTCAGGAGCGTTGCATGGCTACATTCACCAGCTGCTTCTCCATTACAAATGAGCACAAATGTTATGCTAATGTCGAAAAAACACAATTTTTCTCCGGCAGTGTTTCTATTCAAGAAGAAATTATATTAAAATCATATGGTACGAAGCTTGTTCACGCAATAAGTCATTGAAAGTCATGGTAGTGACGTATGTAGTCGGTTAAATGAGTTATGCTCACAATTCAGCCACGGCGCTAGCTCTCATCATCTATCAGCCATGAGATGAGACGTTGGTGTCTTATTCAGGCATTGGAGCAACAAATCTCTTATACCTTGGAGCAACTATGTATGCGCTGTTTCTGGGGAGACTGTTGTCGGAGATTTTCAAGAAGAGGCATGGATTAAACGTGACTGAGTTACACACGAGTTTTTATGAGCCGTACGATGGTAAGACTGCAAATCATTCGAAAAACTAAAAAAACTAAAAGAACCATCACCCTCATACTACTTCCTGTCGTCTTCTTTGTTGTTTTTGCCAGTAGTAACATCTAGCTGTTGATCGCCTGACTTGTGTGATGCCAAAAATGTGCTCCCGTTGCACTTTTGTGAATTCCATCCATATTGATATGGCCAAAAAATTTCCTCATCCTAGTGCAAAAACATTTTTTTATTTTTATTTTTTCCAAAACTGCCGTGTTTCTATCAAGCCAAATTATTTTGGGAATTTCAGTTTGCTCAGTTCAATGGTTAATGGAAATGCAGCTGCGGAAAGGGCAGCTTAGCGCGGCCAGCTGGTCTAGTGAGCATGTTTTTAATGTTTGGTTGAAGACGTAGAGATACCACACATGGAAAGGGGGAACAGGCAAACTTCATTCAGAAAACAACCAACAACCCTTTGCTGAATCAGCAACAATAACGGCAACATTTCCCTCATGTCGTCACTATTGTCTTTAAATATGCAAAAACTGGTAGGGGCATGAAAAAAACTTTGTTCAATTTCCTTCTTCACAACTATGAACTGAGTTTTGTGCATACAATGTGACAAAACGGGGAGAAGCGAAAAGACATGAGTATGAATCTAACTGTCTTTGTTCTTTTTTTCTTTTTTATAACTGTCTGACTTACAAAAAAAAAAACATTACGGCACTGAAATAATTTCATTTCATCAACAAAAAGAGATGCAGATAAAGCGCCGAAAATTAACTGAATAAAATCATGTTTTCCTGGTCTGATTGACTCCGTTATGTCTGAATCCTCCCTTGTGTTTGGATTGTGTAATGTCAGCAAAGGCACGACGCTAAGCAAGTAGTGTGAGAAAAAGCGTTTTTTTTTTTTTTTTTGTCCCAGTGTTTTTATAATGAAAGGTTCTTAACACATGCGGAAATTCAGTTTAATTCAAATTTACATTTGATTTGCTTCGAGCAAACAGAACAAAAAGAGGGGGCAGATGGCACAAACAGGGAAACAGATTTGATATCGGGTGATGGTTTAAATATTGGGGAACAATTAAAACATTAAATCAGCGTGCAGTTTCACAAGCAGACGGACAGCAGCGCATGCATATGTATGGCGCTATTTTGCAAAACCCAAACTTAATAAGCAGGTGAAACAACTAAGTATTGAAAGGTGCGAGAGACTTAACAAATTTTCCACCTAATTTGCTGCGATGCTTCATTGCTTTGGGAAGCTTAATCTGGTCATCGCCACTATTTATCCTGAGAGCTGTGACTTTTAAATTGTGCACACATGGACTTAATTGGACTAATTATCTGACGCCTAAGGGTGACTGTACACACCAGATTTTTAACATAAATGCATTTCCCCACATCCTTTTTTCAGTTTCAAGCGACAAAAGAAATAGGTTCGGCCTCTCAGCCTGATCTAATTCGAACATGCTTATTTCATAAAAATCCTGCAGCATAATTTATTCAAATCCCAATTTACAATTCAATGAAAGAAGAAAAGCCACAGAAGCGCAGATATTTTCACTGTCGGTTTTCCTTTCTTTGCACATTTTACAGGATTTGAGAAGAGAAGCTTCCCTGTCCCAGAGAGAGAGAGAGAGATACTGCATCCTCACAGCATAATGCTGCCACCACAGTGGGGCTGTAACAACCTGTATCCATTCTCTCACCCATTCACTGCTTTTTACTTCAATAGGGCTAATTGTTATACTTCCCCCTCTACATTGTGTGACTCGCAGTGTAACACTTACACTGCTGTAGTTGTTAGCTTGTTCTTGTGGTGGTTTGATGAGCAATATGTTCTTCCACACAGGTTAAAAGGGAAAGAGATCATAAACCGATTTTTTCTGTTTGTTCTCAATATGTCCTTGTGGTACGATTTGTATCGGTAACGCAAAAATGAAATCCGTTGAACACAAAAGTAGCATTCACAAGTTAGATGAAAAATAAATAAAAAGACAGTGGCTGGACCCAGTTTGTTACTTTAAATTTCAAGGTTTTAATGATTTCTTCACATCATTAGAGGTTACAGAGACAGTCTGTTGTTTTGGAGGGAAGCATTTACACTTTGCAGACAGAAAGTCCGAAGGGTTTGAATGAAATTTTGAGGTGGTTAAAAACTGCTGATGTTTTTTTTTGTTTGTTTGTTTGTTTGTTTTTTGGGACTTGTGGAATGTTCAGTTTGTTTACTGTATGTTTTTTTTTTCTCATGTATCCTTTTGATTTGTGGATTAATCTTCTAACAAAATCTAATGTATTCTCCTCCATCCAAAATGAGTGTTGGTTGTGTTACGTTTTGGAGGCGGGCGCGCTCCTCCGTTAAAATATACAACCTTAACGATATGCTCGAATGATCTTTGCCAAATTACCGTTTCAATACCGATTAGAGGCTTCTGGCCTAATTCTGGCTGGCTGTTGAATATATTTCATACATTTTTAATGGTGTGTTTGTCATGACTTTGGGAAACTCTTTCTGAAATTCTAATTTTACCCCCCATTTGTTCAATCAAAACAGCTTTGAGATCGGATTGGAGCATTTTTCTTTAGGACACACAGTGAGTGTTGATCAATGAAGCTGAAGAATGTAAAGTTAGTCCTTTTTCATTATTATTATTATTATTATTCATTCTGTCTATACATCCAATGCCTAAGCGTATGATGCCAACACCACTCTGATTAATGGTTGGCACAGCTGTGTTCGGTGTTAAAACCTCACCTTGACTCCTCTAAACATAATTCTTGCCACTGCGACAAACAGTTATCGGTGTCTCTTCAAGCAAAGGCTTGGGAATGACATTGATTTTAGTTTCCAGTCAGTGGCATTCTTGAGACTTGTTATTTTCTGGGTTACTTTTAAAAATTGTATTTTCTTTTTCTTCTCTTTCAAGTATTTGATAAAAGTCTTAACATGCGTGATTAATTGATGTATAGAAATTGCCAGAAGAGGCTTCAAGCTTTATTCTTTTTTGTATATCTTTTATGAGAGCATTGAGCTTCCCCCATTGTTTTGAATAGCCGTGAATCCGTATAAACGCCTTTACGAGGCACGATAACAAAGTTTTTAAAGAGTTTCCTGCAGTCGGAGAAGACTAAAGAGTTCACATTATTCTTCTGGCACATTGACGCCGTCTGAACCAACTATTTCGTAATCTCCAAATGTAGCCCGTGTCATTTTTCATGATCAGTCAAGAGCAGATGGCGATGGATTGCATTATTTGATGGATGCACAGAGACTTTGCCGCTGAGGTGTGGCGGCGGGACGTAAATGTGACCCACTCCGCACTAATCTCTCCCTTCACCTGCTCCACCTTGGTGCCCTCCTTCAATATGCTCTCATTTTAGATAATGAAAGAAGTCTGGAGGGGGATGCCACTGCAGAGATCACTGATCCCCTCTAAGTGAAAACCTATACTCAAGTTAATGTGAGCACCCTCGGGGGACGAGAACTTCTAATTGATTAACCACATTAACCGGATAAAAGTCTGCTGGATGTGAGCAGCTCAATACGGAGGGGGCGGGGGGGAATCCACGCCGGTTCAAGAGTTGCAGATAATGAACATTTTTATTTTATGTTTTTGACTGCAGCATCTGCTCTGGACTGTACCGAAGCTGCTGCCTTGCAGCGTGCATCCGAGATGTGCACACTCGCTCCACTAGAGGCAGTGTTGAATCACGTATTTCCCCGCAGCTGCTGCCCAAGCTGACACATGAAAGAAGGTGTAGAGGGAATAACGCTGCAGCAACAGCTTCACTCTATTTGAGTGAAGACAGGTGCATGAGCAAATGGATCAATATTTCCCTGTAAGAGAAAACCCACCACTAAAGAACAAAATAAGCTGAGGTGATTTTAAAATCAAAACACCCAAAGTATTTCTCTTCAGACTTGTAGGCTCATGGCTTTTTTGCTGTGCGTGCGCGCGCATGTGTGTGTGCGTGTGTGTGTGTGTGTGTTAGAGGGGTGGGCGTTACATCTTCTCCTATGAACATTGCATAATCAAAGCTTTGAGGCTTATGTCGATGTCACTCACAAAGGTTAGGCTTTAAGTGCATTCCTTTCACCTCTTTACAGCGCTAGACTGAATGCGGTGATTAATAAAACCCGTCCTCCTTTGAAGATGCTCATGCAGCGGCTGGCGCAGCTTTGAAGGAAGGAGCACACAGTTCTAAATGGGCTTTGATCTTCCCATGCAGCTCCGAAAACAATGCTTTACAAAGGAGGCGACACGCAGAGGCCTGACGGGAGACACTGGCCCCGAGAATCCTGCAGACATTTTCTGCTGTTTAAACCACAACAAAGGCTCGTACAGCATATACTGTACATCCGGAGCGAGATGCATTTCTAAAATAGGTTGTCCTGGTGAAGGAGATTTCATATGCACTTGAAATTATGGGGAACTGACTGGGCTGACTCGCTCTCTCTTCCAACATGCAGGTATGTGTCAAAGAGTCAGCTGGAGCTCTTTGAAGGCGGCTTTTTTGAATGCAAAGCTCCGAGCCTCTGCAGCTTCGACACGTTTGCTGCAGAAGGAAAGCTGTGGTCAGCATACAGTGCCTCGCGACCACAGATCTTAACATATTTTATAGGGGATTTAATGTGACAGACCAACACAAAGCAACACATACATGTAAAGTCTTGTACATGTAGATAAAACCCATTGTAACCACCTGCCTTTAGAGAGTCTCCTAGTTAGCAAGGCACTGCAGTTTCTGGGTAGTCACCGTTGATTTCCATCTAAAGTTAACCGTTTGACAAACTCGTGCTTTGTTTGAAGTGCTAAAGTTTACTTGTTGCGAATGCACGGTTCAGTGTCTCAGCAGACTTTCATTCAAAACGCTACGTAATTATTTTATTTCAGAGGGCTGAAGTGCCATTTTAATCCCTGCTGTTTGTACGCTGTAAGACGCTTCAGATGCATTAAACACGGCTGAATAAATCAAAAGTTACTTTTTGGTTTCGAGAGGCGATGGGAAGAAAAAAGCAAAAGATTATCAAATGGTAGAGGAAGGAGAGCTTCGTGAGAGAAACTAGGTGGTTATATGTTGTTGTTGTTTTTTAATGTAGTAAACAAAAGGGCAGTTTTAATTTTCACACTTGATGTCGGATGTAAACAGACACCCAGATTGAGATTAAGACAGGTTATACAAGATACATCAGAATATTTTAGAAATTGAAAGTGATTAACTGATTCATTACTAATGGAACGATGTATTTCCAGCATTCATTTCTGTTAAGCTGATGTTTAATTATTCATTTTTGCAGAACCCCTCCCCCCCCAGCAAAAAATGAATTTTAAATACATAAATGAGATGGTATGACATTACATTGAGATGACTGAACAAATATGGAGCAGACGTGACGGTTGTGCAGCAGTCGGTCACTGACACTGGAAATGAGATTTAAACATAATAAGCTGAACCTGGAACAACTTTTCAGTCCAATGATCGTGAAAGAGTAGCAGCTTCTTAAAGAAACAGAAGCCAATTTCATGGTCACAAGGTCAAATTTCATTTAAGCGAGGTTTGGTGTTATCTCCAGCATTTTTTATAACAGCTGAAGATTGCGTAGGTACCTGATTATGCTATATGTGCCTGGAAAACACATCGAACCGCCTCTTTAAGTTTTGGGTCTCACTGCTCTCAGGCCTCTCTGATGCCTGCAGTCATATGGTTTTATAGCTGGAGAAACTGACTGGTGTCTGTTTTTAATTGGCGAAAGGCCCCTATCATAGTTTGCGCTTTAGAGTGAATTTCAAATGTGGTCACCAGCTACTTAAAGTACATGCTCAGTGAACTAATAGTCCACATTCAACTCACGGTTTGGTCGTTTTGCTTAGTTTAATGTGTGTGTAACTTAAAGCCTGTGTCTTATATGTGCACTGGATTTAAGAGTCAGCTCTTTAAAAAGTAGCTGAGATATATTGAGATTTAATGCTTTATAGAAGAATCTAGGAGGCCCTTTATCTTGTACAGAGTTAAGGTTGACGACACATGCAGTAAAGTGTCTTTATGACAGTCAGCAATTTGATGAGCGACACGATTTTCAACTATCATTGATAAATCTGGCAGGTCTGGTCGAGACTTTGGATGAATCTAAGCCTGAGAACAAATAAAGCAGGAAGAATCCAGCACAGGGATTTTTATTTTTTCCCCCCTCCTTAACCTTTATGTCACCAGAAAAATCCCATTGAGATTAAAAATCTGTTTTGCACGATAACTCTCAAACCAGAGAACAAAAGATGTGAAGGGAAGCAAGGAAGATGACTGATGGTCACTGCAAATCCAACCAAGCACAGCAGTGAAAGCAAGTCTATTTTTGAGCACAACCAGGACCGTGTAGTGCATTCATCTGCATGCATCGGCTGCCAGTGAAATGAAGAGTTTGTCCCTCTTGTCCTGCTCTTTGGGAGACTGCAGCCACCGCACCTGTGAAGCTGTTGATGTTATTAGGTTATGTTGTCATGCTGCAGTGTTATGACAGTGCCAGATGAACTTTTGTACACCAATTCCCTTGTTGCTTTTTAAGCTCGCCTGCAGACAGTGCCCTTTTTCATGGGCTTGTAGATTGCTGGGAAACGCATCAATCTCCTGTGGGTGTGATGCCCGACGTCTCCCCCTCTGTGCTGGGTGACCCCATTGCCCTTCCTCTGGTGTCCACTGGGCTGTACATGTCTGGTTGCTGAACCTCCGCTACCCTGGTTATTAAAGACCACATCCGCCCTCGCCTCCTTTTCTTTTTTTTTTTTCCCACCTGCCCTTTCTCCAGTTTGTTTCAGCCTCCCTCAGTTATCTACTTCTCTGTTCTTTCGCCTATAATGACATGGGAGATTGCTGTTGTTGTGCTCTTATATCATCACTGCCCTGTCACCTCATCGAACGTGCAGAACGTGGGGATCCACCAGTGTTGCACTCACGCGGCCTTTTTAGACCTGTAAAACAATGGCAAATTAGTTTTTTGTGTGTGTGTTTTTTTTAATTGAAATGTGTTTAAAAATCTCATCGGTAATCACGCTCCCTCCCTTTTGTTCTTGTTCCATCAATCACGGGGAAATGTGGCAGGCTGGCCCACAGGTAGAGAAGTTCACTAATTAATGATTGGAGGGTTGCCGATTCATTACAGACAGACTGATCTGGTGCGGCGTTAAACTCAAAGCGGCTGTTTTTTGTTTTTTTTTTTTCATTTTCGCAGGTTTGTCTGTGAACAGCTATGTTGGAAGTCTTGCAGAAACTGTTAGTTAATTGGATTTTTTTTTTCGTCAGAAAAATACAATACCATGTGCAGCAATCGCAATTGTTTGATGTGTTTAGGTTGTTCAAATAATCATATAGTGGCAGATGAACCACATCACCTCTTGAATATCAAAGAAGTCACCTAGCAACAAGCCGACAGTTCATAAAAAGAAAATATAATTACAAGTACAATAAATATTCAACATACTTCTCACTACTTTTGTTAAACACTTTTGTTTGCTTAACATCTCCTATTTTTGGGAGATTGGCACTATGACCTTATGTTGTGTCTTGAACTCAGCCAAACCTGGTGCTTTTTTGTATTTTTCAACCTTCTGCACTATTTCAGGAAACTATTTTTGCTGGATTAATCAAACGTCTGATCTATGAGACAGACGATCTGTGAAAAACATAAAGCGTCTCTGCTTTCTCCCAGCGATCCCAGTGAGAACTAGAAACAACCAATCAGAGCCAGGAGGAGGGTCTTAGCGATGCGAGTAATGCTTGTCTATGTGCTGCTCATCTCCAACGCCTTTCCTCCCTTGGTCTTTGCTGCACTGCAGCTTCTTCATTTGGAATCAAGACTCAAGATTTTCGTCATATTTAACCTGACCGTAACACATTTTCCCAAGATTTTTGAAAGATTTTAGCAAGGCCAAGGTGTTCTGGTCAGAAAAATTTATAGCATGGGTGACACGTGTAGCACACAACCAGTACTTGCTGCAATGCCCCGCAGGTCCTTCGCTGTTTCTGTCAGCTTCATGACAGTCTCCCTGGGTCATTTTCAGTCTGGTCTTTTTTTAAAAAAAAAAAATCTGTATGAAAGAAACATCAATTTTGAGTAATATTTACATTTTTTTGATAATCTCTATGCAAAGTAAGGGTTTTTAAAAAAGCATGTAAATGAACAAATGTCAGGGAAAAAAACAAGAGCAAGTGAAATGTAAGTCGATTCTCTGCAGTTAATGGCAGGCAAAACCTAAAGAAGACTGAAGGTTGAGACTGAATCAAAAGGTCATTCAACAAAGGGTTGTTTTCATCTTAGCAATGCTTTCAGGAAATAAAATATTGACAGAATATTTCTAAGCACTGGGGCTGTTTTACATGGCACACGCCTTCAGCTGGAAGTATGCTTATGTGCTCACACTTAAATCAAGCAACTATCAGTTGCTATTAACGAAGGTCGAAATACGTGCTGCTATATTGGAATGCGATGCAGAGCATATAGTTGCTACTGTTACTGCAAAACCACCTGGGTTTATTTATTTATTTATTTTTACTTTGTTAAAAGTTTCTCATCACACCAATTCACTGCAGAAATAGAAAACTGAATCATTCAGAACATTTTTATCAATACACAAAATGTTTGTTTTTTTATCCGTCTCTATCCAACAATAGCCTAAATAGGAATCAATATTAATTGATTCCTGACAGAACAATACAACATCTTACTAAACATCATACTAAGACTGTATTGTTCCGTCAGGAATCAGTTCAGAGCAAAACGTTGCCTCATGCAACGTAAAGCCCAGGTTTAGTTTGAACGCACAACACCCTGGTGACACGAGCCAAGATGAGACACATGCAAGATAACCCACTGCATAGGGGATTCAGTAAGGGCATGTGTGTGTGTGTGTGTGCGCGCGCGCGCATGCAGAACAATACTTTTCCTGTTCTCTCTTA
>NW_015113123.1:221889-224117 GCF_001443285.1 Poecilia latipinna | reverse complement strand
ATGCAACGTAAAGCCCAGGTTTAGTTTGAACGCACAACACCCTGGTGACACGAGCCAAGATGAGACACATGCAAGATAACCCACTGCATAGGGGATTCAGTAAGGGCAACCAGCTGAAGATACATCCCAGACATTACCTGAGGCCAGTGGTGCTTCATAATTATGCAGCAGATATTTACAGTCTCCTGTCACATAAACAAGTGCTGCGGGGTGGGGGGCTGAGAACATGGCAAATCTAAGGGGATGGAGAGCATGTATTCTCTGGTTTTGCTTGAGAACACGTTTTAATTGACATCTCTCTCCACAGCGTTGATATAAAACTTTATGACACAAATCTGTGTGGCCTCATAACTTTTGCAGTCGTATTTGTGCGTACCTGCGCGAGCACAGATTGCAGCCGCGGCTGCATGAAGATGTTGGATTTACTAATTAGGAATTAAAAACACAATGAGAACTTGCCACAACAAAACTGTTGGTGTACAACGGTTTTTGAGCCATCTGCTGTAGATTTCATGGACATTTTTTCTTATGACTGCAGCATTTGGGGCATCCCTACTGTTCCTCTTGTTCAGAACGAGCAGATGAAGACTCTTGGTTATTTGCGGGACGTCTGCTCGATTTGTCGTTTCCCTCTTCTCGTGAAAAGCTGAGGCTCATTTCGGGGACGACAGCTAGGAGTGGTCACGTTTTTACAGAGACATAAACACTGTCGTTTTTCTAAAGGAAATTTATATATTTTTAATTTTAATTTAACAAGTAGTCACTTGGTTGCTGCTAAGTACCCACCAGACATTCTCTCTAGCTAAAATATGTTTCACATGCAAAAGCTCATGATGTTCTTCATCATACATGGGAATTATCAGGCACTTGGGTCAGGAATGTCTTTGTGTAGATGCATTAAGTATCTCTATGCATTTTTATATCATCATGATACATGAGGAAGCAGCAATGCTTTAGACACTCTGCACAGAGGCTTCTTGTGGTCTGTAAAACCTGCAGTGTGAACCGTTTGGATCTCCATGCCTCAGCTTTGAGGTGTTCCTTCCCTTGCAACCAAAATTGTTCTGGGGCAGAAAGGGCGGAGAGACTGGTTTTAGTTACGATGAGATGTCTGTGGTAACAAACCCATTCAGGCTATTCTCATGTGTTTTTGTCGAGAACATAATCATCATTTGTTGTAGAATAAAGGCCCATCCTCCACATTAGTCATCATCCTTATACAGGATAGCAGCGCTCCTTATTTAAGAGAGGCTTGGAGTCAAAAGTTTCTTAAAACCAACAGAAACACTAATTGTGACTTATTTTGGTCTCTTTCTGTGACACCAGGCTGCTCTTTTTCATTGTGCAGAGAAGAGGCTTGTGCAACTTAAGTAATTCTGGACAAACCCTTGGGTACAAATCAGATCAATAGCATTTTATGAGAGAGATAATTTGCTAGTAAAGAACACAAAAGCACAGAATTAATCTCATGCTTCCTAGTAGTATCTAATCCGCTGATGTGGGCAGTAAACTGGTCTTTACTGCTCACCAAAAACAATGCACGCTCTGACAGAATGCAAGTATAATGTTTTCATTCCACCATTTAGTGCCTAATTTTCTTACAAACTGTTGATCGTGGTTGCCAGTAGTGATCCATCTGTGCAGTGCAGTCTCATCGTTGGGCGCTGAGAGTTTTTCTTTCAGGCAGCCCAGTAACTGTGGTGAGTTGGAGTTAACGCAGGAAACTGTCTGCATCTGTCGTTTGAAGTGATGGTGTGACTATGACCCTGCGCAGACAATCAGTCATTAAACTCTTCCAATAAGATGATGCTCAGTGGGGGGAAAAAAAAGGAATAGAGAAAGAAAAAAAAACGTGGGAGTGAGCAACTCGCATCTGGATGTGCTCAGGGAGAAGTTTGACCCCACTCTGCGATGAACACAGTTGATGAATTTTAAGTTTTATATAGGCACACTTCTTGTCCTGGCAGAGAACAGCTCTATTTGTGAATAATAATAATACGATGGATGAAAACCATCCCAGGTTTGTTCAAGAGGGTCTTCACGCCTCATAGTCTGGTAGGTTTGGTTCGATTGGGGACAGAAATTGCAACATGTTTTACGTTTTCAGCTGCTGCAGTTCACTTTCACACTGCACTGTGTCAAATTATCCAAGCTCTAAAAAAAAAAAAAAAAAAAAAAAAATACTTTTAACCCCTTTTTCCGTGGGGGGCCCCCACCCAAAAACCCTT
>NW_015113123.1:208473-218762 GCF_001443285.1 Poecilia latipinna | reverse complement strand
GCGTGGGCGGTTTCTTTTCCCCCCCCCCTTGTTAAAATTTTCCAACCCTAAAAAAAAAAAAAAAAAAAAAAAAATACTGTTCATCCCACTTGCCTGTGGTGGCGCTGCACCAAGAACCACTGATGGAAATGACACAAAAACCTCAGAAAAAGACATAAGCACAATTTCCTTCTTTGCAAAATGTAAACATAAAAGGAGATTTTAGCTGCTGTTGGAGCCATTTCTCTCACTAGACTTATGTTTGTTTAGGTTGTTTTTACCCAGAATGCCTTGCTCTATAGTTCACTTCCTGCATTTGGAGTAGTAGTCTCTGGTACGTTTGCTTCCGCATGTGCATTCAAAATGTGCCAGAGTTCACTACGTAGGTTTTTAGGCAGACCAGATTTCACTTTTTTTTTTTTTAGAGCCCGGATCAGAGTTCGGTTCCCAAACAAACTGGACTTTCTAAGCAAACACACTGGATTTTGATTAAAGTGAACTAAACAGGGCCACTGTGAATGCACCTTAACAGTAATGTTTACTTTCTGAAGCAGAGCTCTTCCAAAGCGCTCCATTAATAAAGCAAAAGTATTCATCTTCACTTTTAACCCCTGGTGTTTGGTTAAATCTAAATCTTTTTTCTATATGTGCCACTAGACTGAGTGGCAAAGTTGCTCTCTAGAGCTCTCTCTGCCGTCCAATCTGTGCCTTTTAACGGAGATCCCCCTGCCCTAATAGAGTCTGTTTGTGTTTCTATCATTTCAAGAGCTTCCATCTCCTCCCACTGATTCTGCCCTCAGTCCCGCCCCTCCATCTGAGCCTCTTGTTCTCCCTTTTTCTTACTTTTTAGCTGCTTTAATTGCTTGAAGGTCATTGACAATAATGTGACAACTTATTAGAAACCCCATCTGATGCCACTGATTTTATACCTCACTTTGCCACAGCGCTTGGTTTCCAGGCAATTACTGAGCATGCTATTTATTAATTTCACGGTTCACAGAGCATCACACGCTATAAATAGTGAAGGATGATAGCTCAGTCATTCACATTGTTGGCGGCTGGTATCGATTTTGAGTGACATGCTTTGGTGGGATGGAGCCTTCATATTTTGGGGGTTTAACCCTTGTGGGTGTCTTTCAGGTCTATGATGTAGGCTGAGATTTTTTTTTTATTTTTTATTTTCTTCTAAGAATCCCCAAATTTGATTTACCATATTGACTATACATGTCCACTAGACTCTGTGATAAAAAAATGTTGCCTCTTATTTCTTCAAGATCATTTCTGACCACATGGTGTCTTTTTATTGATCCTGGCTTTGATGCAAGCAGAAATGTGGCACGTTGCAATGAGAAGGGCGAGTCTGTATTGAATTGCATCAATAATAGAAGAGAATGGAAGAAGGAAGGTTACACAAATATGCTATGCACATGATTGGTTTAAAAAAAAAGAAGCATTTTGTGTGCTTTTTGTTTCAGTGTCATTTATAAATGCTTTTACAAATTCTAGCATTTGTAGTTTCTTCAATATTTGCATTTTAATTTTCATATCATGTAAAATTTTGACTTATTTGTAGCTAAAGTTCAGTGCACCTTATGAGCTAATATTTGACATGGTATTTATTTTTCTAACTTAATCGCAATTTTTTGATCAATCTGAATTATTTTTCCTTATAATGAAATCAGCTCTCCTTTGAGTCTTAAATGCAGTTCTGATATAAAATGATACAATTCCAAAACTAGGATGAGGTGGGGTTTGATTGGGATAAATGAAGGAAATCAAATCTTAAAAACTCAAACTGATAAAGAAAAAAAACAAAACAATGCATGAACATAGCAAACACAACAAACCAACAAAACTAGTGACAGAAACCATAAGCCATGAGGTAAACATGGCTCACACTGACTCTTTGTTGCCAAGCTTTCCAGCTTCTATGCTTCCCAGAGCTGTGGATGTCCCTCTGCTTCCTTTTCCCTGGCACCATTTTTTGTCCTTTGGTTTGCAGGTGCCAAGTGTCTTTCAGGTTGAGTTAACATCCCTGCTGTTTGTGTGCGGACTTCCATATTGGCTGACATTGACTTCCAGAACGGTCCGGGGCCTGGCCTCTTGACTAACCTGCCATATTCCGATTAGGAAGATGGTGTCAACTAACAACTCCAGACCTGTCTGTGTGCCCTGTCTGCAAGAGTCAAACTACTCTGGGTTTTAAGGTTCTGTTTATGATGAGAACTTCCTCAAGGTTCAGCAAGTAGCCCAGCCATCCCTGAGGGCCTGTCTCCTCTGCCAACATCTGTTGTTTTCTCGTAGGGCATCTGTCTTCAGTGGGCAGAACCTGTGATGAACATGACCATGGCGGTGACAACACCTAGTGCAATCTCAACATGGGAGCATTGTGGGGGGAAAAAAGTGAGGCATGTGAAGTTGTTTGACTTTCTGCAACCTTTTGGAAGAAGAACGTTTGCTAAAGATAATAGTGTTTTGGAACACAAAACCCTCCAAAAACAAACAAAAAAAGGTTAAAAATATCCAGTTCCCTTACTTATAATAAAGAATCTACACTTCATGCATTATAATGTTGGGTGTAAAAAAAATGTGCAGAAAATATGTAGAGAGAACATCATTGCTCTTCAGAAATGAAAAGGTTACTCACTACCTAAGACAGTCAAGAAATAAGAAACTATATTCCAGAAATGTACTTTTGTATCTATCAGGTGGCGTGTATAAATAGCAACCCATGTTGCACCATCACAACTCTTCCAGATAAATAATCATCTGATGTAATCAGTTTGTCAGTGGCTTATTTCAATTAAAGAATGCTGACCGTGACGGTGATCGTTCTTCCAGTCCTCCTCAAAAAGAAAAAAAAAAAAAACAAAACACGACTTTGTTATTTGAAGATAGTTTGAAGAAATGCTTACGTAATTATAATATTTTAGATTACTTTATGTTACATAAAGGTTACAATTTTAAACAATAAGTAAGGCATTACAAAAAAAGCCCCGATAAATGAAGGATTCAAAAATGAGACGCTGCAAAGTCATAGCTGCTGACAGTAGTTGCTGGGAGTTATTGCAAATTAATGTAAATGAACAGCCTGTGTTAAACAGACAGACAGACTTTATTGTCATTCATTTGCCCTTTCTTAATTTTACACTTGAGCAAAATTTTGTGACATCACTGCAAGACAAAGGTCTAAGACAGAAGCTAATTTTGCACTATAAACACATGTTCTCTGCTCATTTAAATTTGTCTTAAATATTAACTGACATGAAATTATCACTTGCTTATTTATTCTAATTTATTCATTTCATTAACATTCTTTTACGACACGAAAACTGATGGAGAAATTCAGATTTTGAATTTTTGTTTTGTACATTTTAAGAGCTTTGCTGGATGTTCGGGGGTCACGGGGACATTTTATAGGACCCAACACCTCTTTAAAATGTTCCTCACTCGCTAAGCTAACAGCTCCTGCCCATGGACGCCTGATTAGAAACGCTTTCCTCTGGCGCACATGGCAGAAAATGTCATGCCGATAATTACACCGATAGAGCTACGTACACGCTGTACGCTTTACATGAAATATAACAACGTCCACAGATAGGTGACATCCTCACACGGGTGTGAAGCACAAGCAGTTCAAGGACTGAGACCAATTATATCTTGTTTTCTTGACAAGAGATTCACAGCTTTTAAGTTTTCCATTCACTTGACTATCTTCTCCAGGACTGGGAGCCATTTAGCTGTCAAGACAAGAGAAGGTAGTGTAATGATCAATTACACTGATAGGAAACTTAAAGAAAAGAAGAGGGGAAAAAAAACTGGACAAAAATACCTAAACAATGAAGCGCATACGTTGGCGAGTATGAAAAACGGGCATTTCATAATCTTTTAAGAAGTGCTTTGCATAAGCAAGACATATTAAAATGGATGGTTTTTTTTTTCTTTCCCTAAAGAGTGCTCAAATGTTTATTACACACAGCCCCTGGCTCTCCCTTTTCAAGTCTCACTTCACATGAGTGGCTCTCTCGCATCTACAGCTCGTTCTTTTGCCTAGAGGTGTGAAAAAAGCCAGGCGAACATTCACGAGGCTCTGACCTTTAAAGCCAACAGCGCAAATGTTGACTCCGGCCGCCACAGTTGTCTTGTTATCATTACCGAATCAAAACAGAGCAGGCGGATAAGGCTCAATATTCCCGGTAATGTATGGGTTTAATCACCGCCAGGCATCAGCTGTGTTTAATACCATCATCTCTGGATGCTTGTGAATAATCAAAGGCAAAGAAATCAGAAATGAAGCCAGTAAATGCTTCAGAGTTGTTTTTGTTTTTTTTCCCCCCTAATGTGTCCAATCAGAATGTAGCCTCCTGTTTTATTATTGCAACATGCACCATCCGTCGTTCCCAGTCTTGTAAATCAAGTCTACAAGCACTTAGTGTGTTGGCAGTGTGTTGGAAGACACTTGTGCCTCAAAATCCCACTTTAATGGCTTTCTGCATGAGGCTATATATCCTCGGTGTGTTAAAAGTTCCCCATTGAGGCAGGGGGCATGCGTGTGAAGCGCCATGTTCTCATCTCGCACTTTTTAACCGTTAAAGGCGCCGAAGTTAAAGGCTCTTCTGATTGAGAGGGCGGCTCCTTTTACGGTCCGGAGCGCGCTGAACTTTACGAGAGCGACACCGGCCCTTCAGCGCTGCCGGCTCCCGGCTGAAATATCATGTTTGTTTATCACTGGAGAGGATTTATTCTGCTGATTCATTGGCTGGCACTTGTGCAACGGCTGAAGGAATTCGATTTTTGCTTTATTTATGCGCTTCATTTTTTTTCCTCTTGTGGAAGAGTTGTCTCCTGGGTGACACAATGGGGAAAACGTTCTTTTCTCCCCTCGCCGCCGTCCCCATATGAAACGAGATTACAAGGACAAAGAGAAACATAAGTGGCATAGGGGATTGGGGACATGATGGAGATGTTATTCAGTGTAGCTTTGCTGTACTTGATGTCTCTTTTTGGCCTCATAATGAAAAAGAAGAAAAGAAAGTTGGACGTATTGCAGATTTTCCATGATCACATTGGAATAATTTTGCAAAAAGAATTACAGTTTTCAAATTGTATGAAAATTGGGGGGCTTGAAAAAGTGAAATATTCCTACAACTATTCTATGTTCACATACAACCACAAACCTCAGTTGACTTTTGCTGGGGTTTTATGCAGGGATTTTGTGAGATGGATCAACACACGGTGTTGCATAACTTTCTAAATGCACCTTTTGCTGTATTTAACGCTGAAACTCCTCCATCTTCACACACACCCTTTTTTTTTCTCTTTCCTTTATTTTCTTACTTCTTTCTTCTTTGCACACCTGGAGATTGAAACCTTTGCCCATTCTTCTCTCGAAATTGCCCGAGCTCTGTCAGATTGAATGGAGATTACCAGAGAACACCAATTTTCCAGTCTCACTACAGAGACTACAATCGGCCGGGACCATTGTAACACGTGAATATGCTTTGATGTAAACCGTTCCATTGTAGCTCTCACTGTAGGTTTGGGTTGGTTGTCCTGCTTGAAGGCAAATCTCTGTCCCAGTCTTGCGTCTCTGCTTTCAACCCGCTGTGCATCCTTGAAGCCTCCTTTTTCAAGCTCCTCGGGGATCTGAGTTCACAGTTCAGGTATTGTTTGAGTTTTCCAGATGCTCCCACAAAAAAAAAAAAAAAAAAAAACTTGTTGCCATTGTCCATAGGAACTGCTTGAAAGTAAAAAAATAAAATAAAATAAAAAATAAAGCAAGAGCAAAACACGTTCCAGTGCGCAGCACCCCAAACCAGAGGGAATCGTCCAGACATACAGTCAGCTAAAAAATATGAACGAAAGTTTACAAAATAAAATCAGAACTAACATAACAAAGCTATTTCAACACGACGCAACTCTAGAAAAATGTTTCCATTATCCTGCTGCGTTTCTTGATCTCTATGATGCTTCACATTAAGTTACCCACAGGTGAAACTTATTTACCAATCCGGTGACATCTGAAGAAAATTGATTCGCAAAATTTGATCTGGGAGGTAATAGAGATGAAATATAAACATACGCAATGTTTTTTCAAATTTTCATGTGACTTTCGATTGCTAACATAAAGTGACTGGAAATCGTGTAAGTTTCCTTCTGTTTTTCAATGACTGTGTTGGTGTATCACGTAAAATCCCGATGAATTGCACTGCATGTAATGGTTGCAACATGAAAAAAAAAATGATCAGAGGAAAGGGGCTGAAGCTCTGGACAGTAATTTAAATGAAGTATACTGTCAGATACATTATGATTACAGAGCTGGTAAGCAGTCAAACTCCTGCTACCATGAACCATCTCTTCCTACTTATTATTGAGGTTTATGGTATGAGACGAATATGACTTGATGTGGTTGAAAATTCATTAAAAATGACATTGAGAAATGATAAACCGCTCTGAGTGTGTGTGTGTGTGTGTGTGTGTGTGTGTGTGAGGAAACTGTCCCCTCAGCTAGTGCAGGTCACCTGTGCTGATTGGCTTCAGAGGGAATTTGCTCTGACTGTGAAGGGGCTCACGGACCTGTGAAATAAAATAACTAAGGTATGCTGCTTGCTTTTCCTCGCAAACACGTTTCACACGTAAACTCCTCTAAATCCTTCTGTCAGGATTCTGTCAGCGGCAGGACGCGAGGCATCATGAATCCAACAATCGATGCCCTACCCACCCAATCCCAGCCCGGCCCATTTGTCTGAAATAGTTTGGTTCAGCAGCGGGACAAGCCCAAAGTGCTGCTGTCGAGGCTGCAGGGGAATGCATGACACACCTTCTGCCATTTTCTCACTCTTCCCGCAGTTTTTTTTCACGCGTCCAATGTGCAGTCAGCTTGACGTGTGACACTTGCCTCTATGTGTCACATGGCCAGCCCTTAAGCCACAGGGAGGAGACCCCCAGCAAGACACCCTCCTCTGCAGGCACAGGGAGCGCCGACTTAACATGTAGGTCACATGGTTGCTGCATAATTTGTTTTCCCTCTGGTTTAATTCCACCAGGAGTGGCGAAATACAGCGTCGTCAAGACGGAGCCAGAGTAACGCCTCATCTTTCACTCTGCTCTGAAACGGCACAGATTCTTTGTGACAATAAAGCGTTGTTCTCTGGCTGCATCGCTTTGGTAGAGCTGACAGGTGGAATCTAACAGAAAACTTGCGTAGGACGCTGTCAATATTTTTACAGTAATTTATAATTATCGCAAGTGTAGATAAATCAGAATTTTAAAAAGCTATAAGGTAAATAATATCACAGCGATAGGATTATGGATATTAGACAGTTTGGCAGTTTTCTACCTTTGTTACACAAATATGTAATCCACTGCTTAAAAGATCATTTTTGTTTAATTTTCAAGTTGTTTTCATAAATTAATTAGATAAATTGTGACGATCTGTGTTTTTATTTCTTGTTTTTTTTTTTTCTGTGTCCTTGTTTCCCCCGTGAGTGTCTGTGATGTCCTGTCCTCCCTGTTGATTGATCCCAGCTGTGTCTAGTTTTCCTGATTACCCTCCCTGTGTATTTAAGTCCACCTGTGTCCTTTGTCTCTTGTCGGGTCCTCGTCTAATGTCAGTTGTTGTCTCACGTCTCTGCGCTCCAGTCGATCTGTAAAGCCCTGGTTAGCGTTAGCTCTCGTTTTCAGTTCTCTGTGTATCGGTAGCTACCGGTAATTAGCTGTTCATCCTCACCACCTTTCATTAGCCAAATCATGACATAAATCGTTTTAAAGATGGTCAAATATTTCATGAATGCAATAAACACTGGAAAAGAGCCGAGCATCTTGAGAGTTTGCAAGAATAAGCAGGTACAGAAATTGGTTGGATGGAAGGAGATATATATATATGTATATATATATATATATATATATAAATAATTTACTAAAAAATACTCTTTTTGTAGATAATATAACATAAATAAAGCTACACTTGCATACACAGGACCGTGATTAGATAATCAAAGTTGACTTTAATCTGTGTCTCGCTGAATGTCCCTCCATTTCATGCCCCAAAAACTGAAAAGGTGCAAGAGTAAAAACTCAAAATGAACAGCACCCACATCTGACAACCAACTGCAATGTTACAAGGTGCAGTAGATATAAGGAACTAAAAGGAAAAAAGAGAAACACCTGAGCTGTCAGGTGAAGCTGTTTATCTGTAACTGGAGGATGTTTATTTCTTGGTTCCTCCTACAACCTTGCCAATGAAATATCAGCTATGTGACTGAGTGGCAGATAAGGACATGACTGTAGAGTGGCTCATATTTCTACTTCAGCCCAAGGTTTAAAAAAAGTTAACGATCCTTGTTCAGTAGGGATGTATTGACATTTTATAACACAAAGTTCTTGCAATATCTTTAATTTTGGATAGTCAACAGAAAAAATAAGTGTAAGTCACAAACTGAAGAAAACTTTACAGCTGCGCTTTGCTATTTAAACTCTTGCCATTAGACAATAGCTGGTCATTTAAAGCTCCTTCTATGTTTTAGACATGGATATTTCAATTAAGTTATTTGCACAGTGGCATTAAAGCATAAATTATGTAAAATGGAAGGTAACCAACTACTCTTCTGTCTTGACAAAGAGAAAATGGTCTACTTTTGTGGATTATACAACGAGCAACACCAGGTATTTTTAGCGGTAAATTAGACTGCCAGGCCTCAAACTAATAAGGTATGTTTTTTTTGTTTGTTTTTTTTTAAGAGCGACCTTGTGGCAAATGCGCTTCAGGTTTTCACAACATGTAGTGGTTTTACACTTTTAAATGTTAAAGATGAGTCAAAGTAGGTAATCTAGCTGATTAGGCCAAGGTTATAACCAAAGCCACAGATGATTAAGGAGGTTGTCAGCCTCCCCAATCTAGCTGTCAGCTTTGCAATGGCTGTGCCCAGCCAGGGCAATAGATAAGCTAATTGGTAGCTGCATTAGACTCATGAGTTGCCCATGGCAAATGAGTAGTCATCTTCGCATTTGCCAAAGCAAGCTGTTCATTTATCAGCACTGAATCATCTTTGGCCGAATCACTGGTTGTCTGCAGCTATGGCTTTCATTCAGACCTTCAGAAAAAAAGAAAAGAAAAGCTAACACTGGCCTAATGAGACACAAAAAATGAGTGCTGCTGTTATGGCCAGTGGCCTTGTATGTTTTTCTTTTCTTTTCCTTTTCTGTATATCTGCAGTTTTCCAGCTTCTAATCAAATTGACTCCACTTGAAAGTGGATGCAGCCCCGTCTTCCTGTGCCACTCCCTGAGGCCTACAGTGATTGGGTCACCCACCAATTGTCACCTCCACCAATCCCTGATGAGGCCTCCTTCTTTTAAACCCAAGACTTCCTGGGAGAAGGCGTGGCTGGTTCTTTGTTGAGACAGCTTGTCACTTTGTTGGGTGTCTGACTGTGGTAAACTCGCCTTGTCTTTTAGCTAGCTTTTGTAAGCTTTGCTAGCTTTTGTAACTTGCTTTGTCCCTGTGGGGAATCTTTGTATCGCTGCTAGAGATTTGTCATTTGTTTTGTTTAATTTTGTTTAACCTGGACTTGAAGTCCATTTTTGTTAAGTGCTTTGGTTGATTTGTGGATTTCATTTTGTTTAGTACATTTTGATTAAGTTTTACCTTTTTATTTTTGTCAAACCCAAACAATAAATCTCAAACTGTTAAACCTTTAACATCCAGGTTTCTTTAATGTTACTCACCCTCCCCCCTGGCTGAGCTGGGTCATAGCAGCTGCCTTGTGGATAAAACCTACAGATTTCTTCTTTTCCATCACACTCGAATGTGTTGGATTGTTAACTTAAAAAATATAACCCGAATAAATATAAAATGCAGTTTTCAAGTGGTGATGGTGGCAACTGGAAGAAGATCTCACTTGGGATTGAAGGTGATGTTGTGGTGCAGCTTTAGAAACCTTTTCAATTGAACCACGGTTACAAAGTTTCTGCTGTTAGCTTCTTGTACGCAGCTCCATTTGAACTCGCATTCATTGAGTGATGGATTTACTTTGGAGAAACACACCGTAGAAAACACTTTGGAGGTTGTAAAACTGAAGATGGAAAAAAAAAAATGTCCAGAAAGACATCATACATATTAGGAAGTTGCAAATAAAAAGTTAATTTTGTGTTAATAAGCAAAAAATAATAATTCTTAAGGAATTCACTTCCTAATATGGAAAAATATTACCTTATACTGTATACCCAATGTTACATACATGATACAATTCAGATCCAGGCCAGTGGGTGGGGCTTGATATGTTTTTTTTTTTTTTTTTTTTTTTTTTTTTT
>NW_015113123.1:201035-205328 GCF_001443285.1 Poecilia latipinna | reverse complement strand
TTTTTTGTTTCCCAAATTTTAAAAAAAAAAAAAAATTCAAACCCGGGCCGGGGGGGGGGGTTTGTTTTTTTTTTTTTTTTTTTTTTTTTTTTTTCAGATCATTCATCTTACTTCATGCCATCAGATAAAATAAATAAAATCATCAGCCACACTTGAATTTACTCAGGTTATCTTTGACTTAAAACATTGTAGTGTAAGGAAAAAGGCAAAAACAGGGAGAAATCTCTGAGAGATCAAATTGTGCTTTCATAGAACTCCTTGACTTAACTTTTAATAAACTGATGGTGTAGAAAGAAAATGTATTTCTTTTCAAATTACTATCTTGGGTGATTTTTTTTTTTTTCAAATTAAAACAACCTGATATGTTGCAGCTGGTGTTATTTATAGCACCTTTAAATATCTCAGTGTACAGTAATTCCTGTAATGATACTAGGTATTTAATGTTCTGTGAGAGCCATGCACCTGTACCTGGAAAAAAAAAAATCTCCAGGGATGATTTCAAAGTTACAGCTGGCTAAGCATGTGGTTGTTTTAAGCTGGTTATAAATTATCAGAGGAAATTAGATGGAAGCAATTACATTTTCTTTCTAATTTAACACTTGTAACACTGAAACGATCCACATAATAAAAAAAAAGGTGCAACATATGTCACTATGTGCTTTTATCAGGTGCGCCTACAGAAATCGAGAAACTACAAGCCCATTATAGCCTTAGTGATTTATCCTTTGAGAAAGGAATCTCAAGTTTCTAAAACAAATGCATTTTGGCCCAATAAAGCAGAAAGTTCTCATTTGAGCAAGCCAACTCTGTTTATTTCTCTTACAGTGAAGTGGTGTTAATAGATGCACCACTTGAGCCCTAAGCAGCGTGGAAAAATAATATGCCATGAAAGTGACTTTTCATTTGCCGGCAACACGCATAACCACATTACACGCTAAACACAAGAAAGGCAGAAGGACAAAATTAAGGGTTGTTTTCTCTGATAGCTGTGGATCTAATTTGCATGACTTTGCATAATACAGTCTATAAAGGCAACAATATCCATAATGTGGTGGTCCAATCGTGTTTCTTCATCGATAGTTCACCAAGATTAATTTTCACTTTTGATGCAGGGTAAAGACGGGAGCCGATTTGGTGGGAAAAACACTGATGTGAGGGGGGAGAAAAGATAAAAGGAAGCTTTACACCTACAATGAGTTTTTATCAAATCTTTATCAAGGTCTACTGATTAAATTACTCAAGTTAATAATGTCTTTTGCCATCTAGTCAGCCAATTGAGCTTGTAATTTAGTTAAATTAATCAAATTACTACATGGGGATTTAAGTGCTAAGAAAATTGCGGGATTAGATTTTTTCTTTTTTTTGCTCATTATTTGACTAATAGAAGTAGATCTGTTGACATTTATACTGCACACATTTTTCATTCGTACAACGCACCTCTTCACCGTTCATTCACGTACTCTTTATGCAAACACATTTAAACCCAATCTAATATCCAGATCCAAGTGTAAAATATCAACCTGCATACGAAGGGGGAGAATTGAAGGCATTTGGCATCGTGCTGGAAAGCAGAATACTAATTACCTCCTGAAATAATTCAGTGTCAGCCCCGGTGTGGGCTCCAATCAGGGGGACAGCTGAACAGGACCGGCCCTCTGTTGGGAGATTCATCTCTGTCAGCTTAGATAAACCCACTGGCCATCATAGCATTGGCATGCATACACCCTGTTCCTGGACCTGAAGAGGGGGGGGGCAGCTGATAAAGCTATCCATTCTGACCTCCTCTGGAAAAAGAAAGAAGGACTAAATGAACTTGAGCTTTCATTACTGAGTGCCTTTGTAAGAACTCATGTTGGGCATCAGTTTTCTTCTTTAACTTGTCGATTTATTCTAAATAGGATTTTTTGGTAAGGATTTTGATGCAACCTGTTCTCTTTGCTGGATGAACATGAATTAATTGATTCTACTTTAAAGCTGCAGAAGAGAACTGTTTTTTTGTTATTATTATTATTTATTTGCATGTTTATTAAAACTGTCGTTATGTCCTGACAGTATGAGACAAATAATATGTAGTAAAATTTAGCTCCTCTGTGGTGTACTGCAGAAATACACCGCTCCGGGTCAGAGACAACCGGTCAGAGGCAGGGGGAAGGTCTTAGCGCGGTCAATAATGCTTGTGTACGCATTCCTCACATTCTTCCCCATGGCAGAATATGTCGGCTAGAGAACATGGCCACCAATGACAGTGGATAAATTAGGTTATTTCTTGGTCATCAATACAGCCGCAGCAAACCAGCAACCACTGGAATGGTGTGAGCAGCACGTGCACACACCTGATTGTTGTTGTTTTTATGCGAGTTTGCCGATTCCAGAAAGATAAGCGGATGACATTTTTTCTTCATAGTATGGTCTCCTGCTTCATTCTCCAACATGTACATTTCTAGATTTCAGGTTTGGGTGCATTTACCATGGGACTCTTTTTTTTTTTTCTTTTTTACAGGGCAAACCCCTTATTTTAGATGAAACTGACATATAGGGGTACTTTTAATTTGACTTTAAGAATATGAATAAAATTGTTAGATTTTCTGCTCGTTACATATGAATGTTACAGTGCCTTGCATTCATATCCTTAAACTTTTTTGCATTTTTTTCATGTTGCTGTCACATTTCCTTTATATAAATTAACTACAGATTATAAAAAATTGAGACCAAGTCTTGGGTTTTTGTTGTCTGTTTGCTATAATCATCAAAATTGCAAGAAAAAAGGGTTTGAAGTTTATCACTATGTGAGTAGCAAACTAAATCTAACTTTTTCACAATATTCTAAATCTTTGAGATATTCCTTTTCATGAATTTTTATCAGGGACTGTGGCAAATATTTCACAATTTCAATGTTGTTTTAGCAGTAAAATACTTAGTGGAAGAGAAATATAATGCTATAATTTCAATTTGGCTGCGATAGCCAGAGACAGACAGATGGTTCATCCAATCAGCTGGCAAACACTTTTTGAAGTGACTATGGTTTCCCTACAGTGCTCTGTGTAACAAACCATCTGGCCTGTCAAGTTCTATTTAGCACATTCAATCTGAGGAAGATGACTTTCTGGAAAAGACTATTTGGATTGTCACCTGTTTGTACCCTTGTAATTATGAAAATGTTTTTTCTGTATCTTTAGGTTGACCTTCATACTGTTTATACTGGTTGCAGTTACTCTACATTCATAGAGAAAATACAAAAAAGTGAGTGTACAGATAAAGATGTTCTGCATAAAACTGTATTCTGCTTTAATTGTTACATTTTATTTGTTCTGTATGGACTAAATATCTAGTCTCAACATTCTGAATGCAGCCCAAAAATGACTTCGTAATAAAATGTCTTCTCTGGTCATCTGCAGTTAACCTGACACTGTAAAAACATGCATGTACTAGGGCTGAAACGATTCCTCGAATGATTTGAGTACCTCGATTACTAAAATTCCTCGAGGAAAATTTACCTGCCTCGATGCTTCGTCAATGTATGTTTTATTGTTTATCACACCGTGTTCCAGCCGGGACTTCGTTTGCGTGGCGCGGAGCTCTCACTTCCGCCTCCGAGTTGTTGACAAAAGCTAATTGTTAGCGGCATAACGTCCAATCTTCAAGTTCGGCCCGTGAGGATTTTATTGATTAATAATAATGCCCAACTTTTTATAGTTTTTGGGGGACTAATTGGCATCCTTAAAATGACTGGAGTACGGCAGCCTTTCTCCTCCGGGAGCTGCTGGTTCAAAGCGAAAGGTGGGAATAGCGTTGCAGGAGTATTTATACAGGTGAGCGGATAGACTGAACACGGAGGGCGGCTGAGTAGTTGATGGTTACAGTGTAAGTGCAGCTTTATGGACGAACCGCACATTAAATTTCACATCACCCCAGTCTCAACAAACGAATGGCGGAAATCATCGTGGCGGTACATGGCTGGTAGATGAGTTTCTGAGTGTGACGAACGAAGGTGCCGTAAATATCCCGTATTGCTCCCAACGGTTCTTGCGTTCATCCCCTGGTCTATTTCCTCCCCTCCACCCCCATCTTACATTCGTTCATTCGCCCTCTCCTCCCCCCCACTCCAAGTGACATTTACCGTATTTTCAAACCCAAAGCTCGACAGGTATGGGGAAAGGTATTAAACTCACTGAAAATGAATATATAAACTAAAAGCTGTATTATAGACATTTTTATCAGAATATTTGTGAGCCTGCCTCTTTATTATAAATGTTTTTTTTTTTTGTTTTTCAGATTTTTGTAAAACTTTTCTTC
>NW_015113123.1:197008-197688 GCF_001443285.1 Poecilia latipinna | reverse complement strand
TATTGTTACAGGTTAGTTTTCTAAACTACAGAAAAGTAACTGTTAGGGATGCTCAAATATGAAAAATTCGACTGATAGATATGATAGTAACACCGGTGTTATGCCAGATTTACCAATATTTCATTTTATCCGATTACTCGAATAATCGTTAGCTAACTCGATTATTAAAATATATATAATATAATGTTTACACTGTCTGTTTGCTCTTAAATTCAGAACACTCCACATTAAATAGATAAATGGTGCCGATTTAATAATTGAAGTGTAAAGAGTTTTGGTTGCTATAACGGTCCCTGTTTGGTGAGCAGTAAGACTAATTATTTGTTTGTACGTGCGCTTGTGTATGTACAGACTATTCACATTTTATGACACTCCAGGTGAAGATGCATAGAAGAGCTGGAAATTAGTGTGTTTTTATTGCAACAGGATCATCTCACACAGACAATTTTAGGAGAAAAAGACCCCAACCGTGTGTGTGTGTGAACCAGGTTTTTATATCCCTTAAGGGAACCTATTTCTGTCTACATTGTGGGGTTGTGGGGACCATTGCTCCTTGTGGGCATAGAAACGGGTTTAATAAGCAACTTTACCGTGGAATGGCTCAGTTAATGTAACTTAGAAAGCACAAACTTCCGAATTCAACCGTCTGAAAGCATGTGTTGAGAGCAAACCACGTGGTA
>NW_015113123.1:189215-193829 GCF_001443285.1 Poecilia latipinna | reverse complement strand
TTAATAATTGAAGTGTAAAGAGTTTTGGTTGCTATAACGGTCCCTGTTTGGTGAGCAGTAAGACTAATTATTTGTTTGTACGTGCGCTTGTGTATGTACAGACTATTCACATTTTATGACACTCCAGGTGAAGATGCATAGAAGAGCTGGAAATTAGTGTGTTTTTATTGCAACAGGATCATCTCACACAGACAATTTTAGGAGAAAAAGACCCCAACCGTGTGTGTGTGTGAACCAGGTTTTTATATCCCTTAAGGGAACCTATTTCTGTCTACATTGTGGGGTTGTGGGGACCATTGCTCCTTGTGGGCATAGAAACGGGTTTAATAAGCAACTTTACCGTGGAATGGCTCAGTTAATGTAACTTAGAAAGCACAAACTTCCGAATTCAACCGTCTGAAAGCATGTGTTGAGAGCAAACCACGTGGTAGCAAGCTACCCTGAATCTAACACGTGCTTTCAAATGGTTCTTAACCCCTTAACTGATGGAACCAAAATCACCAAACATGGCTGAAATTAAATCAGCTGCTGTTCTTGAACAATTTGGAGTACATGCAAAAGCTTGGTCTCTTTATGAAGAAAAGCTAAATTTTCCATTTTTGCAGTCAAAAATACTCTAACTGTAAGTGGTTTGTAGCTATTATGTTTGAAACAAAAAAAATGAAGAATTTTGCTTACATTTTTTTTTCATTTTTATTTCTTGTAAATGCACATTGAGTTTTGAATGTACGGACTGGAAAATACAATAAATCTGTTGAATAATGTATTTTGCTCGTGGATTTCAAGAATTATCAAAATAGCACAACAAATAAATGTCATTTTGGACATTTATTTATGAGGATGTACAGGTGTTATCCAAGTGTGCCATCCGGAGTTTCCATCCGGCATCTCCAAAATGGCACACTTGAACAACATCCTATCAGTGGGGAGGATTGACGGACTATGTCTGCGAGTGTGATCGGGCCCGAAAAAGTCGGGGGCGGGCGGTATCCGGGTAGGTGGGGGAGGGTCCTCTGAAGCGGGGAGGGTCCTCTGAAGCAGGAAGGAGCACGCTTGCCATACGAGGGCATTCGGTTGTGGAGTTATAGGCCCGCCATAAGGGACCTTACAGGGGTGCTGCAGGATGTCTTTGCTGGCTGGGGGGTAGGGTTGGGTTTTCAGTCCTCGGAGGTCCCACAGCCACAGGGTAAGGCGGGGTCCCGGTAACCGAACCCCGGGTACGGAACCTCCATGAGCGGTCCCGGTTCTGTGGAACCGGGTCCGGACATACGGAATCATGGGGTGGTGCTTCCGAATGGCCTCGGCTTGTTGAGCCGCGGTGTGCTCGGGTGTAAGGCCCCTTGACATAAGGTGGTGTAAGCCAATGCTTCCAAATGTCTGCCTTACCAGGGGCACAAGACATAAGGAGATGTCCAGGGATTCCGCCGAATGTCCGGTGCCCTGACCCCGGGCGCGGGTGCCAGCCATAAGCTGGAACGGTCCAGCCATTTGGCGGAAGGGGGACTTGTGTAGTATCAACAAAGTCCCCGGCCATGAGGAGACGTCCAGGGGTTCTGCCAAATGGCTGAGCCCCTGCCGGGGTCCGGGTGCCCCAATCCCGGGCAGGGGTTCCAGCCATAAGCTGGAACGGGTCCAGCCATTTGGCGGAACGGGGACTCGTGCCGTTTCAAAGTCCCCGGACATATAAATAGACTTCCAGACCAGACCTGCTTGGTGTGTCTGGATGAAACATTAAAAACATTCAGATTTGTTAAAAAGTGGCTCCAGTCATCTTGTGATATGCAATCTCTCTCCAACCAACCAGTCCTGCCGCCGCTGGATGGCGGCGGCCACCCACCCCGCCGCCATCCCGCAGCAGGACCCGGTGCTGGAAAATGGCTGCACCGGGCTAACTAGCCTCGCTAGCTCTTTTATACAATGTGGAAAAAAGAATTGGCTCCAGCAGTGACTTGATTATTCTTGTGATATACAACAACGCAATTTCCGACCAGTTACAGGTGGACTGCACCGACCACCTGCTGAAGCAGAGGTACCTGTTGTGCTTTTGTTGTACACATGGATCCCTGTAGTTTAGCGGTTTTCATTGCGAGCTCTTCGCCAAAGTCGTCATGGGATTCGAACCCAGTCACGTGGCTGCAATCCATTGCAAGTGGGGCACCTTGAACCACTGCACTACTGGAGCCACGTGGTAAAAAACGATTGGCGTATAGCGCTGTTGAAGAAGTACCCGTGGTGCTTTTTGCGGTACACAACCCAAACAGAACCTCTGTGAGCAGTCCCGGTTCCATAGAACATCTGTGCGTGGGTCACCCCGGTTCCTTTTGAACCGGGCCCGGACGGACATACGGAATCATGGGTTGATGCTTCTAAATGGCTGCCTTACCAGGGGCACAAGACATAAGGAGACATCCAGGGACTCTGCCAAATGTCCATAAGCTGGAACGGTTCAGCCATTTGGCGGAACGGAATTTGTGCCGTTTCAACAACGTCCCCGGCCATAAGAAGATGTCCAGGTGTTCCGCCGAATGTCTGAGCTTCTGCCCGGGTTCTGGTGCCCCGATCCCGGGTAAAGAATCTCCAGAAGCCACCCCCTCACCCCCCGGTTCTCCAGGACTGGGGCCGGTCCAGTGGAGGTCCAGGGACTGACCCTGGTTCCGGCAGGGGTATTTTTGACAACTCCCCAGGTGTCCGAATCCCGGGGAGGGTCCAGCCATAAGCTGGAACGGTCCTGCCATTTGGTGGAACAGGACTTGTGCTGTATAAAGGTTCTGGTTCTATGAACCCTGCCTTACCAGGGGCGTGAGCCATAAGGAGATGTCCAGGGGCTCCACCGAATGTCCAGGCCCCTGCTGGGGTCCAGGTGCCCCGTCCCGGGCAGGGGTTCCAGCCATAGGCTGGAACAGTCCAGCCATTTGGCGGAACGGGACTTGTGCCGTTTCAACAAAGTCCCCGGCCATAAGGAGACGTCCAGGGACTCTGCCAAATGGCCGGGCCCCTGCCTGAGTCCGGTGCCCCGATCCTGGGCAGGGGTTCCACATGTGATACTTACCCTTTATTTTGTAGTTTTATTTAACTTTATTTCGTTTTTCATCCACAGACATACAGAGAAAATGGCACCGCCAAAATCATTGGCAGAGTGCCCCCTCTGCTTCTACAAGTTTAGATTCTTGGGGAAGCACCTGCTGGCAAAGCACTTTGTCAAAAACCTGGATGAAAGAAAGATCCTCCTGTACACCGTGCAGCTGCTCCAGGACCTCCCCAAGACCCACCCGAACCCTCCTGGACGTCCTCCTTGGACGTCCAGCCTGAGGAGGAGGACGCAAGGGAGGAGGTGTCCTGCAGCTCGCCGCCGGCCAACTGCGGTAACTGCAAGGTCCTGGAGGCCGACCTCCTCAAGCTCCAGAGGAGGTTCCGCATCCAGGCCAAGACCTTAAAGAAGAAGCGGAATAGGGTCAAGAACCTGGAGCAGGTATGTAAAATTCATTCCCACAGTCAATGACCTACCTTACCAACCTGTTTTCCTTTTCGGCAGGACTGACTTCTGGCCGCGAGTTCTCCTCCTGCTGCCATTTCGCAGCTGGACTTCCGGCAGGTGGGGAGTCTGCCATTTGCGAGCAGCCGGGCCTGCTGCTTGCAAATGGAAGCCTCCCACCTGCCGGAGTCCCACAGCCAGCCCTGCTGCGGGATGTCCGCAATCCCGCAGCAGGGCTGGCTGCTCGAAAATGGCAGCACCTAAAAATGCTTTTTTAATGAATTAATTAATTTATTGTTTGTCCCATCTTCAGCAGCAGGCTGCGGGTGTCTCTGGCCTCTCCCCGCCTGCCACCCACCAAGAGACCTCTTCAGAGGAGGAGGAGCAGGAGGACCTCCCGCCCAACTAGGAGGCCAGGAGCACCAGAGGTCGTGGGGTCCTGGCTCCATTTCGCAACCTCCCGCCGGCCATCGGTGAGTCACGTCCGTCTGTCCATCCCTGCTTGCCAAAATCTTACCTTACCTGAATCCATTTTTTTTGGCTTCTCAAATGTCTTTTATGCAGTCCAGTACATGGAGTCCTATTGGGACTATTTGAAGGGCTCCACCGGTGGGAGGAAGCAAGTGGAGAACCAGCAATCAAAGCTGGCCAGGATCCACCACTTCCTGAGCTTCCTGGCCAATGGCGAGAGGTGGTCCGCGGCGTGGACAGTCCTCGAACGTCCAGAGAATCTACGAGTAAGGTCCTCTCCTATGTACGTCGGCGAATGTCTTTTGGCGTTCTCTCGTTGAACTCGTACCATTCTTTTTCCCGGAGCAGAAGGCCAGAACATCTGCGGAAGCAGAGGAAGGCGGTAACTACGGTCAAATTATACCTCGTAAACATCATGGAGTTCGTGGGTTTCTTCGAGGAGACTCCCCCGCCCACCTCCCGGGTTTCCAAGAGGACCATAGTGGCTGTCCACCGAGCGTTATCATCATCCGTCTCCGGTCTCGGGAGACGGGTGGCGATGCGTCAGATCCAGGTCAAGAGGGCCAAGCTGCGGCACCTGGTCCCAAAACGCCACCTCTGCACTTGCCAGGCCAGGTGCAGGGAGGAGATCCCCCGCGTCCTCGGTGAGACTTTTGTCACCTCGACTGTAT
>NW_015113123.1:182123-185984 GCF_001443285.1 Poecilia latipinna | reverse complement strand
TGTGTGTGTGTGTGTGTGTGTGTGTGTGTGTCTCGCCTCGTTCCTGTGTCCAGGCCTTTGAATGGGTTTCCTTTAATTTTTTTTCCTCCTCTTTTCAGACGAGCTGGAGGAGGACTCCTCCGGGGATTTGATGAGGTTTTTTGCGCTCCCCTCCCTCTACATCTCCTGTGTCTATGCACAAAGGACCAGCGTCCTCCAGAATATGACTGTTCTGGAGGTCGCCGAGGCCAGGAGCAAGACGAGGGCTTCCTCATCAATGTAAGTCGAAGGATGCAGAGTTCCTGCTGCCATCTGGGATCATCACTCGCTGCTGCGGGAGCGAGTCCTGCCGTGGAATGGCAGGCAGGAATCAAACCCCTCTCTCTCTCTGTCTCACTCCCTCCCAAAAGATGAAGGACCATAAGACCAACCGAGCCTTCGGCTCTGCGAAGGTCTACCTCACCCCGGAGGAGTTCGGGTGGCTAGAGCGGTGGCTCGACATCCACACCGGGCTGGAGCCAGAGATGGACCTTGTCATCTTCACAGACGGCAACAGGAGGTTCAACAAGCTCCTGTTGCCTATCCAGAAGGCCTGGTCCGACTTGGGCTTGCCCGGCGCCCCCACCGTGACTGACATAAGGACATCGATAGCCACCTATGTAAGTGATCATCTAACATTTTGAAAACGGGACGTAACAAGGAAATGTTGAAAACTTTCCTTTATTTCCGAAGGCAAGGGATCACCTCCCGGCGGATGAGCGGAGGGTGATAAGTGGCATTATGTGCCACGACATCTCCACTGCGGAGGAATATGCAGTGGACAGGTCGTGCCGCCAGCTCGCCATGATACGCAGAACCTTCGACACCCTGACAGACCCCGGCACAAGATGGGAGTCCTCCTCGGGCAAAAAGGTGGGTTTTCATGTGTCCTCGACTTACCTGCCCCCTCGAAGCCATCCGGCAATCTTAATAAATTATGGATCCGGCAGAAGCATAAGGCGGATGTCCTGTTCCATAGAAGACTGCAGTTATTCCAAGTCAAGGCTGGACTGTCATCTGGAGCAGAGCTGGATGCTGGAAAAATACAGGAGCTGTTGAAAGATCTAAAGAGGTGCTATACCCTTGGACCAGCTGACGGTACTGAGGGCCACCAACCCTCAGCCTCCAATGATGTTGAGCCTGGACGTTGATATAGAGCACGATGTCTTGTAAGTGGCCACTGCATGCAATTCTCCGTCCAACTGCTCCAACTGTGACACCCTCTCCAAGCTCCAATCTGAGCTGAAGGATATTTGGAGGAAATACAGGATCCAAGCAACAATGCTAAAAAGAACCAAGAACCGCATGAAGCGATTGGAGCAGGTATGTAAAATTCATTACCATATTCAATTACCTACCTGTGTCCCTGCCATACGGCATTATGTGTTTGACATAAAGGAGCTAAGGTCAATGCTCCCAAGAGTCATTGACCTCTGTGGTACTCCTTGGCTCCTCCAGATCCAGGAAGGCGTTTTAGAAGGCTAAACCTTACCTTTTCACCTTCAACAGGCCCTCAAAAAGGCGCCTTCCCCAGTCTCCCCTCCACCCCCAGAACCAGAGCTCTGCCAAGAGCCAGAGGAAAATTAGTTGTCACCAGAGGAAGAAACCTCGAACACGTAAACCGCCCCACCCACACCCACAATGCTGTCAGTACTACAGCAGTACAGGCAGTTTCCAGCTCTCACGTGTGAGTAATGTCAGTGCTTCCTACATTTTCAAATTTTTATAAATCGTATATGTTACTATTGAGTCCTTTTTTTATTCAGTGCAATGCATCGAGGGGTACTAGGACCACCTCAAGGGCTCCTGTGGAGGAAAGAAGCACATTGAAAATCAAAAGTCGAAGGTGGGCCGCATCATGCAGTTCCTCACCTTCGTGGTGAACAACCGGAACATCACAGGAAACTGGAGCATCCTGACAAATATTCATAGGATATAACAGTAAGTGTCTCTCTAATGCATGTTAGCTATTATTTGTGTTTTCTTGTTGAAGTTACACCATTTTTTTTAGCAGGTGGCCAGAATACCTCTTAAAAATAGGAAAGGCGGTGACCACCATTAAACTGTACATCGTCAACCCCAAAGATCCTAAAGAACGACGGCTGTGGTTGTCTGTTAAGAAACAAAGGAAACCATGCCCATAATAACAAAGTGATTAAAGACGGAAAAGGAATGCTCGTACCCCGGCAACAATGCACTGAATCTGCAAAAGCTGGTGATTACTTGCATTGCATTAGGGTGACCAGAAGATGCACCACTGAAGTTGAACAAAGCAATGATCTGCCCTCAGCCAAAGGTACGAATATTTATAAGTGGAAAGAAAATTAGATTGTAGATTTCTGTTAAATAGAAATCGCATATATTCTTCTGACATTGGTTTGGTTTAACAGAGAGGTCAGATGATGTGGTACCAGCGGACATGGAAGTCTCTGGCAACTCCAACACAACTAATGGTAGTTTCTATTCCTCCTTGGGCATTATAAATGGGCAGTAGCTTTAAAAATGTTGCGAGACACATCTTTCAAACTGAAGAATTTACTTGACTGCTAATTTTTATCATTAAAAACAAAATTATAACCACAGGATCTAATCTCCTATTAACTGAATCTTCCTCCTGCAAGCTAGGCTTGAAAACCTGTAAACTTTAGTTATTTTGTACAGGCATTTAGTGTTCATTGAATATTTCACATTATCTGGTGTAAACATATTTCCAATATTTCCTTATTTTTTTATTGAACTAAACAAATGTGGGAAATAATGAAGATTTCACAGCACTGTCTGTGTGGTGTTAAAATGAGGTTTCCTTGTTTTATAATCTCATGAGGACCACATAATGTCTCTACATATAAAACTTTAGAATAGTTTAATTTTCATTTGACTGCATGTCCTCAAGCTAAAGTTTGGTTTTATTTCTTCTCCCCCTTCTTCTCTATTAATGTCACCTTGAATTGTCTTCAAACAGTAAACTAACTAGAATCAAAGGTTGCTTGAGTGGTTATCTTAATCTTTCTGTTTAACTGCACCTATAAAATCTTTCCAAAACCTATTAGTTAGGAGAACTCATCACGTCCTGCGAGTTTTCCCAGGTTGGACTCTGACAAAGGGAGATTTGGGCTTCATCTATTAGAGAGCCCCATTTATGTTGATGTTGGCTCACCGAGTCTTTAGCCACCATCAAGTCACTCAAAACCTTCCTTTTGGTGAAGTCCCTTTGAAATGGCTGATATTTTAAACAAATGTTTTTAGAACATCCCCCTGACTTTTAATCCTTTATTCTTGTTAAGTATTTTGCACGATTAATTTTCTCCTGTACCTGCTGATGCTTTTATAAGTGCTGGTGAGATTCATGTGTTCACTCATTACCAGTTGTCAGCTTCAACAGTGACAGCTATTGAAGCTGACAACTGACCCTTAACTACAGCTGTGGTAAAGAAATGTTTTCATAATAGCTTTATGACTTGCCCTGTCATACAAGACTGAGATCTTTTTTCATTGAAGAACACTTAAGTTCCCCTAGTCATTTTTCAGGCCCATCACAAAGGAAGAGACTGAAGTGGAGCCAAGAAGAAATCCAGGCCGTGGAGAGAAAACGCTCACGAAGTGCATTGAATCCTCACCAGTAGCCCTTAAGGACAAGACATGGGAAGGGGTTAAATTCTACGTGAAAAATCATGTAGACGTACTTAAACTAGACTTTCAAAATAAGGTAAGCGTTGACATTTTTGTTACTGTGAATGAAAACAGATCATTTGTCATTTGGAGTTTCTGCCAGTTTTGAGGTTTTGGGACAGCTGCGGTCAAGTTTTGTAAGGCAAGTACGTATACTGTATATTCATGTTTATG
>NW_015113123.1:168152-178945 GCF_001443285.1 Poecilia latipinna | reverse complement strand
CGGTCAAGTTTTGTAAGGCAAGTACGTATACTGTATATTCATGTTTATGGATACATATTAATGAAAAAAAAAATGTTAAGAAAATAAATTTAAAATATGCTAGTTTTAAAACTTAACCATATGTTCAATGTTAGATAAAATTAATACTGTTTTAAATAAGAAAATTCACTCCAAATTATATCCATGGTTTAATTAGTGTAATCTCTTATGTAGGATAGTTCTATTGAAACACATTACACTAAGATGAATTAAAATAACTGAGCTTGTAGTTCTCTATAATTTATAACTGCTAGTTTCTCTGCAGACTGAGAAGGCATTCACAGGGGGTCGTGGCTCTGTGTGAGTTTAACCTTTTGACCACTTTGATAAGATTTAACAGCTGGTGTAAAACAATGTGGTCCTGCCAACAGAGTAGAGCTTCCTCTTGGGACAGGGCTATAAAAAACATCTGTCTCCATTCAAAAGAAAATAACACTTATTTGATCTTAAAAACAGGTTTTTACTGGAACATAGTCAACTAGATTTAAATGAACTAGATTTAAATGAACTTAGCTAAGGACACTCCCCTAATTTGAATACAGCAGAGGAGGGAAACACGCCCTCCCTTTAAAAGTATAGGACCCGGAACCTTAACTTCAGATCGCTCCGGGGTTACCCGTGATGCTGTCATCATCATGGGTGCCGTCACGGGTTACCCGTGACAAACCCGGGGAACCATTTCACCGACAGCTGCGTCGGTGAAATGGTTCCCCGTAAGTTTGTCTTGGTGTGTGGATGTCTGAGGAGTGAGGTAAATATTGGATTGGATGCTGGCTTGTGATTTTTATTGAGGTTTGTCAGTTTCATTAGTTGTTCGTCTAATAAATGTTATGTTTGGACTTGGGAAAACGTTTTGTCTCGTCTTTATGGTTCAGCTGATACAATGACGGCATCAACGAATCCGGGCAGAAGAGAGAATAAAATGAGTCAAACGATTTGAATTCTCTCTCTTATGATTAAAATTAACAATGTTTATACATGTTGGATTGTATGTATATTTTTTGCCAGAAGATACAGAAAATTGTGCAATAAAATGGTCCACATACAACCAGAAAATGCAGTCCAGTATTGATGGTTGGCATTAAGCAGGTTACCAGATACTTAAAAATAATGTTAAACAAAAAGAAAAACAAATCTTAATATAATGCATTTTTATTGACTTAAAAGAACAACAATTGCTCATATTTGGCAATCTCAGTGTTCCCTAAAATTACTCAATGCCACCGAGTAATAGTTGGTGATGGACACGTCCCCACCAATAACCCGACAGATTTTCGATTTTCTAAATTTGATAAAATTTTTATATTAAAGGTATTTCATGTTACAAAGGCCCTACAAAAATCCAAACCTAAAACCAAGCATTTAGCTCATTTAGAAAGATGTGTCCCCAAAGTCCTTACATTGGAGAAAAACAATGTGCGTCTGTTGTCTGTGTACTTGCACCTGTCCTTGCAAGCGAGCGAAGAACTCCAGACTGATGGATTGGAATTGAAGCAGTTTCTCTTTTTGACATGAAATTACGTAATTAATTTGGTTAATTTCCTGTTGCCGTGATGTTGTTTCAGCCCTATGCTGGTCATCGGGCCCGGTACGAAGGCCAACGTTAAGTGCATTGGGAAAAACCTGGAGGACGGCCAGCACATGACGGAAGAGAAGACCTGGTTTCGTTAATACTGCGAGGTGGTGACTGTAACGGTCCTTTCTTTTAAGATGTGTATAATCTGGGTAAAGCCAAGTACTGCTTGAGATTACCAATCCTACTACTTTTTTTGGTTTAAAGGTGAAATTTTCAACACCTACTAGAAGCAGCTTTCACAGGATTGCATGTTCATTGAAGGTAACAGTTACACACAATCTTTCTTGTTCTACAACATTCCAACAACGAGAAACCAGTGGTCATGCTTCCTGTCTCCATTCAACGAAGTCAATTAGCAACACTTAAAAGAATAAAATAAAATGGTTAACAAAAAAAAAAAGCATAAAAGTCATACAAAGAGTTTAAAAAAAGCGTCACGAAATCCATTCAGCACCTTCGGGTTTACCGTTTGCACATGCAGTGGGAATTCAGAAAGATTCTTATTGAAACAAGAACCTGTCTCTGTCACACCCTCTTCTAGGAGCAGGAGCCATTTCAGTACCTTGAAATTTCAAACAACAAACGTCATAGCCAACTGTGTTAAAGTGCCTACCCTCCGGAGATCTCCCATCTTTGTTCTGAATATTATTGCTGTGTTCTGAAATCTTGATTTTTACCTCTTTTATTAGTTTTGTCAGTTTATACCAAGCCGCATGGGCTTTTCAATAAACATACCACCGTTTTGGTGCAATAAGCAGTCCTGTTCATGATGATTTCTTTTCACCTGAATGAGGTATAGAAAAACATTACTTTTTAGCTAAACTACTAGATCATCAAGGAAAACCCCCCCCCAGGTAACAGAGGAAAACATGTTAAGGTGGGTTGTAACAGTCAGCCATACCTCCAAAATTACCAGACCTTTCAATGGCAAAAATGGGAAGACTTGAAGCTGTGGGCTTTAGCTGTTGGTAGCAATATTTGAACACATCATAAAGGCAGCCAAATAGCCAATATAATGCATGAGACATCCATCCTTGTTATTATTATTTATTTTTACTTTATTGTAACATTTCCTACTAGCTCCAATCTAAATCTTTTGCATAAATCTTTAGCTTGTTTTTTAAAAAAAAAAAATTATTCTAGCAGCGACTTAATTCAATTTGCTTATGTTTGCTCTTTGAAGAATATTAAAACTGTTAAAACTGCTTATTGGCAACATCTTTGTCATGATATATTGTTTTATGTTCTGTTTTGTCATTTGTGTTGTCGTTCTTGTACAGCACTTTGGTGCAGTTTTACACCTGTTTTAAAGCGCTATGTAAATACATTTGGCATTGACATGTAAATAATATTTTCTTCATAATGCCCTCCACTTTTCTGTTGCCTCATCTTTGGCTTGGTAGCACATCTGTCATTTTTCGGTTAACATTTTTTCTTACAGTGAAACTATAATGTTTTTTTTTTTTTTTTTAAACCAAGGTTCATATTTGCTGTGTCCTTGTCATCCAATTAAGCTGCTCCTTATGCGTCAGTCACAGTCTGATGACAAATAGCAACATGAATTCAGCCATCCTTTATGAATGCGTCCTCAAAGGTCTTTTGAATATTGGCAACCTTTTTAAGATTGGACATGAAGTACTTGCATGTCCATCTCAGAACACAAACCTTACACAAGGACTTTAATTGCACATCACATGAAATGTACTACTTTTTTCCTTTGATCATAGCCTTTTAATCTGAGGATCTCATTTAGTGGCTGTGCTTCAGTGTTTAGGGAAAGTAAGTGAAACGCACTGCATTGCAGAGCCATCCGTCTCTCTTCCACTTCCAAGAATGTGCTTTTATAATACTTAGACCGTTTGATCTCAAGTAACCTTAGATATTTGCGAACTAGATATTTATTCAGTCCAGAGTCACAATTAATAAGCATTAATTTGGGTTCTGTTGTACTTTAAAAAAAAAAAAAAAGATAATGGAAGATACCCAATACAAAATCCAAAAGATCCAAAAGCAATGAAGTGCTGTGTAGATTTGTTTGCATGAATATTGCTGGCAGCAGAAGAGAGAGGATTATTTGCTGGCAATATTGTGACAGACATAAAGGGATGGAAACAACATCTTTTGCTGTGGAATGGACATGAAAGCACACAGATGAGAACTGTGATGTTGCCCCTGCCTCTCGTTGTTTGATGAGGAATGGACATAAAGGGCAAAACTGAAAAGCATCAACTGTAAAAATTGTCTTGTTGGAGATTGATGGCGTGAAAAAATGCCTTTGCACAGATTACAGAAATTGTGTTATGTATAGGAAAAGTGTTATGCTTCTTCTGCTTGTTTATTTTTTGTTTATCCACAGAAGACAGAGTTCTGAAGTTCACACTTAGATTTTCTCGTTCAGAAAACTTCCCAGCTGTGCTGTGGACTTTTGCAATACCACTAGAGTTACCGTACGAATGATCGCATGCATTAGGCCACTTTTGAACGCACTTGTTTTAGCTTAAAATGCCTGCTGAAAACCTGACGAGACATTTACCATGATTGTATTTGGTGACAAAATCATCACGCCATTTGTCATCTGTGAGACTGTAAATAAGACTTTGCTCCACAGACTCGACCTCTATGAAACTATACTTTGTGGATGACTTAAGGCAGCTTTGTGCGGGCGTCATTCAGATGTGGCGAGGGCACCAGAGTCTGAATTAACACCTGGACTCACACGCCGTCTTATTCATCCACTCTTCACCTCTTCATTCATTTATATTTTTTTCCTCTCTTGTCCGCAGTTTTCTTTTTTCCTCAACAAGAACCCATCTTATTGCACAAATTAATCCCTTGAACAGCACACAGAGGGGGAAGAGAACTAGGAATTGAGAGGGTGAAGGATGATAGAATCCTGAGGCTTTAAGGCCAACGTTACTACAGTATCTAGGTGGTGTAGAATGAGCTCCATTATGGCTCTCAGGGCTCAAATTGAAAACATTACTGCTCCCATTCACAGTCCTCAGACACAGAGGATGGTCTTTATTTCCAATCTCAGGCTCCTTTCTGGTTGAAGGAGCACCCGTCCTGTGTGTGCGTGGGTGTGTGTGTGAGTGTGTATGCTTGAGAGGGAAGACTGTGTGTTTTCGTGTATATGAGCGTTTCTCAATAAAGTCTTCACTGCTGAGGCTGGGCATACAGGTGACCTCTCATGAGCCTTTCTCATTATGATCCACCACTCAATGCTGGAGAGTTAGGAGGATTTTTTTTTTTTTTTTTGGTTTAAAGACTGTCATGGCTCAGAAGCTGAGGCTTTACCCGCTAATGCTGCGGTGATGACCTTGGTTATCCAGGACACCATCAGTATGCATTGTTTCACTCAAAAGAATATAGTGACAAGTAGTAACACAGAGGAGTTGAATGAGTGATATTGCAACACACATAAAGCACAGGTGTCATAATTTGTGTAGCTTTTCCTCTTCCAGCCCTGTTCAGGCTTGTAGAGCTCCAGGAGAAAAAAACAATACAACAAACAACAACAACAAAAGTGCTTAAAACATTTAAATCTGTATTTTTTTCTTTACTTGTATGTCTGGGTCATTTTAAATCGCTCCTTAAAACTTATTTTCATTCGTTGGCATTTAATTAAGAACTGATACTGATGTTGTGAGGTTTAATTTGAATCTTCATTTTTTTTCCCCCTTTCTCTTTTCATCAACGTATTTTATTGTGTTATCATTTTCCTACAGCACTTTGATGCAGTTTTAAATCTGTTTTTAAAAGTGCTATTTAAATAAATTTGACATTGATGTTTAAGGTTGTGAGAAATAGAAAATTTGGTCAGACTTAGAAAATGAGACTTCACAAGAATGTTTTTCTCCACTTGGTTTTCAGAGCTTGCATACCAATGTAAATAACAATGTTAAAGAAAAAGCAAAATTACGTGGCAGCCAAGAAAGCAGGTGGAAGTTGCTAAACGGTGTTGATGTTATGTTTGTAACAGCAGAATTGCGCACCAATTTTTAATACCCAAAACAAAAGAAGTGACAGTAAAGCCGTCATCTTGATTCTTTCGTTTCTGAAATACACATTTAAATTATTTATCATAGAGGTAATCAAGAGAAGTGTTCTCACAAGGCACCTCTGGCCTCGTTACTCTGCTGCCACCGGGCGTTTGCACTTCCTCAAAACTGTACTATCTGAATATTTCATTTTAATCATGCAGTGATTGTTTTTTGTCCACATAACTAGACTGTTTTACTCAAGAGGATTTGGCTCTGCAACAGTAATATAGCTGTCAAAATGTTAATCCAAGGACATGCTGTCACGCAGTTTGGCTGTAAAAGGTCAATACAACCTAATGCTATCCATGTAGTTGTGTCAATAGATAACTTCTTATTAAAGTGGACAGAGTAACGTGTTGGGTACCCTGAGTTTTAATCCTAGGATCCCTTCTTTTTATTAGTAGCTCAGATTGTAACATATTAAGACGACGCATAGCTCTGTATTATAATGTCGCCAGAGGACTGTGAAACCATACAAACAATAAACAGATGCTTAGAACAAATGAATGTTCAGCCGAACAGAAGAAATTGAAGTTATTACCTTTAGACCTAAAGAGGAACGTTCAAGTGGTAAAGCAATCTTTTAAAGATGATATTTAGAAACTCTGTATATGTGTTACATATTCACATGTTTCAGTCAATTCCTTTAGTTAATTTTAAGAATAAGGCAACAGAGGCTACAAGGTCACAAATTTCTCTGCTTTACCATCCACCAACCTGTCACACAGCTCATTTCTAAAAGACTGTTTACCTAAACACAATTCTCTGGAAGTAGAAAGGTCACATCTCCTTCATCCCTCCTCCGCCCTTGTTTCTCCCTCCGCCACCATCCACACCCTCCCCACTTATCCATGGGAGGCTGCCAGATTGCTTTTGCCTTTTTAGTGGAGCTAGCTGACAGACAGACAAGGCCCTGACAAGGTCACAGCCAGGAAAAGCATTCATGATGAAAAGACCAGCTTTAAGGTCAGACACCGCCATAAATCAAGGATATTCAGCACAAACCGTGCTGCGCGATCATCAGTTCAATGCTAACGGATATTTATTAAGAACCAATTGGAACAAATGTGTAGAGACCCACCAGCAATGACACAGAAAGTCAAACAATGGCTTTGTTGTGGCGTTCATTTCCTGCAGACTCACACATTTTCTCACTTTGATGGGGCGGCTTAAGTTTTTCTGCCCAAGGAGCAGATTAGAAAGCTCGGTTGTCTGATGCAACCGTAAACCTCCCGCGGTCTGAGCGCGACGCTCCAGAAGAGCGTGGCAGATGTCACGGTCGGACAGCGGGGAAGCAGGAGGATTGTCCCATCAGACCGCCAATTTCCGAAAGCACACACACACAAAAAAAAAAACAAAATCCAACCTGCACACCTGGGGTCAGTGTGACCGCGTCTGACCGCGCACAGAGTAAAAGACTCGTGGGTTCTAAATGACTCCGTCTCTGAAGACAGCAAGAGGGTTAAGAAGATGCCCTAGCTAGATCAGCAGTAAGTAGCATCTTAACACCACTGCTATAAAACGCTAACTCTTAACTTACTAGTAGGAGATATCCGATTTAATTTGTTGTCAGTCAACCTATAATGTTTTAAAAATCTACACTGGTCATTACATTTATTCTTGATCATTACACATCTGCCTGGTAAAAACCAGACCCTCGTTCTGTGTTTTTCGTCGTACAGACGCCTGGTGGGTGTGTGGACTCTGTTGAAATTTTAAATGATTGGGTCGGATTTTACCTGCTGCGAGGTCCATCTTTCTTGGCCACTAGACACAAACACATTATGAAGACTAATGTCCCTACAGCTGACAGCTTAAAAAGAGGGACAAAAGGCTAATTGGACTGAATGGAGGGTTTATATTGGAGAGTGGAAAATGCATGGGATTTTTCCTATTCATTCTGGGGGGGATGCTATAGATTTACCCGCAGGGTGGCTGCAAACTCTTGCCATCAGTTTGGAAATACTGAAACACTTTGCATGTATTCTCGAATGTGAAAATAGCCTTCAAAACCTTCAGTAATCTAGTTCAGTCTTGTTTCTTTTGCTCAGCACTTTAACAATAAAACAATTTTCTATGAGTCAGTATTTAAGAGAAGTGAAGCCAAAGCATTTATTGCACAGTCCTTTTACAAAGTTACAATTGTAGCTACGTACGGGAGAGTTTCCAACAATGAGGAATAATGATGACAGCTATCATTGGCAGTGGCTAAAAACCTTTTCAAGTGCTCCTGAGAGATAAATTCCCTTTTATTGTCCTGTTTTGGGGGCTTTCGGTGTGCCGGAGCTTAAAGCGACTCCACTCCACAGATCAGTGGAGGTGTTTAAAGGACTGAACAGATGTATTGGCATTGCAAAAAAAAAAAAAAAAAGGGCACAAGCTGACAAAAAGATAAATGCAGAGATAAGAGGGGTGAAAGTGAATGATATAGTAAAGAAAGAGTGAGACCAGAAAAAAAGAAAAACAGGGAGCGTGAAAGATGTAGAAGCTTGAACCGGTCTATTGTCTAACCTTTCTATCTTTATCCCACTCTGCATTGGATTTATTGGCACTCCTGGCAAGGATAAAAGTATTACAGTTTCCAGTACTGCAAGCTCTGGGCAATGCACACCAAACATCAAATAGCGTTAGTGGCGTTTTCATTTTTAGCAGGTTATATGTCATTTCTAAACAGAAAATCAATCAATGTGATCAACTGCTACTGCAGCTGTCTGTGTGATCTCATCTTATTTTACACCGAAGCGCACGAGGCGGCCTTCCTTTCATTCTCAATCACGTTGGAAGGAACGGTTCTATTTATTACGTTTTTATTACATATTTTATCTACTACTTCTATTTAAAAAACATAAATACACCTGTAAGATTGTGATTTTTTCTTTGGACGGCAAACGGTAACTTGCAATATTTCTAATGTTGCATAAGTATATTTAATCTACATCAAATGCTTCAGTCTTGTGATGCAAATACAGAATGAGTCTGTAATTTTTGTGAGTTCAGACACATTATGATAAGCAGAGCATGAAGCATGATGATCATTTATAGCCATGTCAGAGAGCAGCAGATTACCTATCACTCTCTCAGTGATGAAGCATTAGCTTAGCAACAGTGTCAAACCCTTTTAGTGCGAGGCAAATGTAATGCTGCATATTCAAAGAGGTGCCGTCTTTATAATCACAGGTACGGCATTCAAAAGGATGGGCTCTGCCATTAACGTCTGGGAGCCTGAACCTCCTGAAGTGCAGAGAGAAATTACACTATTCCTGGGTTGCTGGCTCCCTCTTTGACCATTATAATGGGAGAGTGAATCATTCAAAATGATATATAAAAAAAAAAACTTCGTTTATTTCCAATAAAACTGTGCCTATAATATAGTAACACCAAGAAATGATTTCCAGTTTCTCTGAAAGGGAACCTTTTGAGTCTATCATGAACTGAGAAACACCAATGTCAAAGATAGAAGGGACCTTGAAATTGCATTACAAAAGTGCTCATTCTTGCTTAAGTTCTCCACATTTCTACAAAGTTTATTATTCGTTTAAGTCTTGTTTCATTGAGGCTTTAGTTATATAAATCTAGAAAAAGTAATGGATTACTGTGACTTTGTATTCATCCCTTTTACTCTTATCCTGAAATAAATATACATTGAATATGACAGCCTGTAGAATTCATATGACAGCCTGCAGATGGCGACACACAGAGTCGCCATCTTTATTTTCATTTTTGAAAGTCATGTATCTTTTTCATTGGCATTCACAATTATGCGCCACTTTTTGTCGGTCTGCCAAAGTAAACTCAATAAGATATATAAAAACACTGGACACATCCCTGTTCCTTTTCCAGAAATACATTTTTGCAATGCACATTAAGGGAGAATTTGGTACTTTATCAAATAATCAACTAATTATGAGAAATTGTAAGTACTTTACTGTGGAGCTCTGTAATTTATTTTATTCCATTACTGGTCAGGGAAAACTTGAAGGAGCAGTTAAATGCACGTCCCCTCTGTCTGCCTTCAGAAACATGAGCCCTCTTGTGCAGGTGCATACCCTGCAGCAGTATGACAGAGCCGATCCGTTGTTCATTATTTATTTATTAGAAATCCCTTAAAATGTTCTTTCCTGAAAAGAAGTTACTACTTTAGTCTTGTTTTACTCCGTCCTTAATTGAGATGGCTGTGACAGACTTTCGTTTTTCACCCACATGATTAGATGTCGTCTCCAACATTTATGTAAAGCTGAACAGCATAACCCGTACGATGTGCTTGGCCTAGAGGCGACAACATGTCTTCTGGCTAAACTTCTAAGGCTTTGTTCCTTTGGAAATGTTTGTTTGACACAAACTTAGTTTAGAAGAAAACAAGTTCTTCATCACTGATGAGAAGTTGTGAGGTCATTGTACCGAAATGTGTGCATTGTTTTACTTCTCTATCTGACATTTGTATGCTGTGTCAGGATTGGTGCTTTACCACTAAAGTGCTAAATGTTAAGGCTCATTGTATGAACTAGTTGTTGCAGTGACGAATGCCGTTTCATGCCGTTTACTTGTCAAAAGCTGTTTTGGTTAGGTTTAAGATATTTCCTTTTTCCTAGAAGGTAAAGGAATATTTTAATTTAATGTCATCATAAACCTTTACTATTTTTATTTTTTCTTTGACCCATTTCAATGCATGCATTTGATAATATCTAGCTATGAGATGTTATCAACTTATGAGTCACTTATTTACGTTTTAAATCTAGTATGGATGTAGAGAAGATCACTGAAAACAGTAGAGGTTTCCATGAATTAGCCACATCCTTGTGTGCTACAATCTAAAATCAACACTCATAAAAATATTAACAATATATATATTTTTTTATCCTATTCAAACTCAGGAGACTAACAACAAGCCAAGCAACTGAACCTTTCAATCCTTCCAACTACAGCATGGAGATAGTTATCATGTTTTTCGTTGCCTCCAGTTGCCAAGATCCAGTTCCAGTTGCATTTGGTCCTCTTGTTCAACATTGAAAATATTTAGACTGAAAATATTGGAAAATATTATCAAGGAGAAATCATTTAAAATTTCATAATCAAATAAATCTACAGGCTGCACAGTGGCGCAGATGGTAGAGCTGTTGCCTTGCAGCAAGAAGGTT
>NW_015113123.1:162042-164588 GCF_001443285.1 Poecilia latipinna | reverse complement strand
TGTAGATGCGTTTTGTAAAATTCAAATAAAAAAAATAATGGCAAAATAAATGCAAGTTGCAATGGAGCAAAACAAAAATCACAATGAGAGGTGACAAGCAAACCTTTAGAAGATCAAGCTATAGTTTGCTTCCACACACCAGTGGATCCATGGTGGAGTCTAAATTACAACAGGGCAAACTCACTGCCCTCATAGTGAGATTCATTCTGTCAAAGTTAATATGCTGAACTGAGATCACTCACTGGCAAATATGTAGATTATATTGTTTGCTAAAAATAAAGTAATCTTGTTTTGCTGCTTCTTAAGATCCACAAGTTCAGCAATCTGTATGAAAGGACTGTCATCACAAATATAAACAAAAAAGAGGTAACAGGGAGAAAGAAAATGGTGAAACATTGTCCTTTTAGAGTATATTTAAAAAGTGACAACTGTACATAATGGATTATATAAATATTACAAAAGCCTCCCCTCTGAGCGATAAATTTCTCCCCCCAGGCGCCACTTTTATCTGTTGTGTTGCCCTTCAAGGTTATCTGTAAAATGCGACACAAAGTGCTTCCACCCAAGCAAAGTGGGGAAGTGGGAAAAGAGCCGCAGCCATTCTTCACCAATTCTATTTCCCGGCTCGGGGAGGTGGTACAGCCGGAGGGAGGAACACTGACTTACACACCTCCACTTGCCCTCAGCCGAAGGCCCCCCCACCACCCCTGAGATGGAGTTACCACAGGGGGCCACTTGGAGGCTAAACACCCTCCTTCAACAGGCCCCTCAGGGCCCGATTGTACATTCGTCCCTCAGTGGGAATCCATGCCACTTGCAATCTCTTGCCAGTCATCCTCCCCAGAGACAATTTGATTTGTGTAGACCCAAAGTGAACTTTCTGTGGATATGTAGCAAAATTCACACTCCATAGATCTGTTCAATAAAGCTTGGTATTGTCTTATATTTGTATTTCTTGCTTCAAAGTGGAATATGCTGCAGAACGCCGCAGCTCCACAGATGAGCAAATCAACGGTTTGTGTCTTAATTTGGTTGCACTGACTTAAAAAATGCAACCTTGGGCAACTTCAGGGCTTCAGTTCAGACCAGTGATTTACTGCCTTCAACTTGTGTCTGTCCCCCTGCAGTTTACTATTAGATCAAATATTTATTGGTGACACCACGGGTTAAGAGTTGCAAAGTATCATCTACCTCAGGGGAGCAGGACTTTGTGAAGGAATTTGCCATCAGACAGTAGCTTTGCCTTTTAAAAGAGATCTAGCTATGTGGGCCTTGCACCCTGTGGCCTCTTGCAAAAAGGCCAAGTCTGTGTGGCTTTACCCAGAGATAGGGTCCTGAGGCAGGGGTTGGGATCAGGTCTTTCTTCTGTACTCCTTGTGCTGCCTCAATCTACTGATAAAGATAGTCGAAGCGAGCACCCGGTGTTCCTTCCGAAAGTCCAGAACAGCAGAGCTTCTCCAGAAATTGTAATAAGTCCGTGAACAAGATTTACTTTACGTTGATCTTTCTTATCACAAACACACAGGTGTTTTCTTCTAGGCTATAGGACACTTAGAAGGAAGTACGCGAGAGTTTAAAACTTGGACAGATAAAGCGATGGTCTGCTTTACGGCTCCCTGTTTACACATACATGGAATCTGATGGACTTAAAGAATTAGGAAATAAGAAAAGAGTACACAGTAGCTAAGACATGAAATGTTGAAATTCAGAGTGAATGCTACTTTTAAAGTGCAAATATATTTATTGCCATGAAACCTAGAAATCTTAAAGTATGAAACATGAATAAGTCATGCTCAACATTTCCATTGTTTAGTGAAGCAAGAAACTAAATACACAAGCATTTTTAAAATGAAAAAAAAAACAAAAAAAACAAATGTAGCCTTGCCTCCCTTAAAAACTGGAAGAGAGTATAATAAAGTCATTGTCCTAAAATAATGGCCTATGTTTTTTATTTTTTCAGAAGAGGTTTTAGGCAAAAAAAAAAAAAACACACACACAAAAGCAAACAAAAAAAATAAACAACTTATGGCAAAAGAAAAAAAAAAACTTCGGTCATTATTTTAAGGAAGGTAAGGGTATGTATATGATGACGGGCTATCCAGAACATCGGTGTCTGATGGACTTTTGTCATGACAAAAAAGATATTTTAACAAGAATATGACAATATGTGGGTAACCCCCAGTGCTTGTCCTTCAAATGAACATGTCCATGAGCTAATTTAGTTGAAAACTTCAACTTTAACGAAGTTACCCTTTTACATAATCAACGGAACATAAGCACAGCTCATCTCAATGTCATTTAATGGTGCTCTTTTAAGTGATAAAAATTTTACTCTGACAAACTGAGTACTGGATGAAGAAAAGAATGGGAACATTTAATTTTTATTGCTAAAAACAATTTTTAAAAATAGAATATTATTAATTTTGTAATCGACAGGGTCATAAATTATTTCTATGAAAAAAAACAAAAGACTTTGTGGGGGGGAGCGACAGGAACACGACAGTTACGTTTTGTAACAGAAAGACGGTGACTTAGCAGCGCTGCTA
>NW_015113123.1:157024-158368 GCF_001443285.1 Poecilia latipinna | reverse complement strand
TTAGCAGCGCTGCTAGCAGCTCATTTCTCTGGAAAGCTGACAGTAATACAGAAGAGAAAAGCAGAGAAGCTGGTTGAGAAGCTGGTTCTGAGCTTCAGTTTTGTGCCGACAGTGTAAAACTCAGGAATTACATAATATTAGCTTGGTGTGATGGGAGTTTTATTTTTCATTTGAATTTTAAAAATAATAAAGTTCATGATCTGACTCTTTATCATTATGTTTGGGCCAACAATACAAAATAAAAGACAAAATAAAATATCTAGGTTTATTTAGTCCATTACAACCAGAACCTCGAGGTTCTCCGTTGCTGAACATCACTGCAAATCTGTGCTAGTGGTAACCTTCATGGTAGCATTACTTGTTTAGCTAGCTTTAGCTTTTAAGCTAATTTTAGCTTTTACATAGGTTTATTCACATTGCATGGAATATATCAGTGTAATTCAACATGCTAGTAGTAGCCTAGATGTCATGAATTGTGGTGATGAAGCGGACCCAGGTTATTGTGAGAGAATGATGATTTATTGGTGAAATTCAAAGTCCAGGCAGCACAGAATGAATGGAAGGCTAATGACTAACAACTGGTATCAGCTGGTACAAACGAACTGACGGCAGACAAGACAACGACCCGACAAAGAACAAGGAACACAGGTGGGTTTGAATACACAGGGAGACAATCAGGGAAAACAAGAACAGGTGTAACTAATCAAGGGGAAGACAACACAGAGACTCCACAGAACACAGAACTCTAAATAAACACACAGAAACCCAAATCCCTACACTAGATGCTATCATTAGTATTTTAGCTAGCTTTAGATTTTTAGTTAATTTTGACGGTTTTTTCACACTGCATGGTCTATTTCTTACCTTTCTGCAAGTCTTCAGCAGTTGGCTTCAAATGCTTTTGCCATTTTCACCAAAACCATTCAGCATTCACTCTTGCATTTTTGCAGGAAATGCACACTTTCTAGTTTCCACTGTGTTGCATCATCTTCTTTCTCCTATTTTAGACGGCAATATGTGAGCATTTGAGATCTGATGAGCAAAACTAAGTTTCCTAGGTGGTGGATATTCTGTGTATTTCATACCGGAGAGCACTGTGTACAAGACAACTTTTCATTTCCAAGACAGTTTTCTATTTCTCCTTAGTCTATTCAGGCCAGAAAGAAATTGGTAGCATTTTCCTTTTTAATTGTGTTTCAGTTTGTAGTACATGACAGGTATAGTGGATGTAATGATGCTATGAGGAACTGCTTTTAACAGTTTACAATGTCTGACTGGATTGCCAGATACTAAGCGCAGAGAGAAGTTCTTTTTTTCTATAGAACTTAATTTGTCATCGTTTAC
>NW_015113123.1:147222-153354 GCF_001443285.1 Poecilia latipinna | reverse complement strand
AATAAATAAACAAATAAAAACGGATGAAGACAATGTGGTTTTGATGTTATTACAACAGATTTGCCACTATGTTTTGTTGTGCTATTGTATTTTGAGCTAAACAAAATGAAAGCCGTTCTTAGTTGGCATATCTATAGACCTATAAGTGGGGAGAAAAAAAGAGCCAAACAGAGGAGAAAAAAAGAGAAATTTTAAATAGCATTTGGTGCTACAAGGTTGCCTAGATTTCTATCAGTTAAAGATCTCTAAAAATTTGTGAACTTTATTTTTTGCATTAAGCTGTTGGTCAGATTGTGCGCCTTTCGACTAGAGATTTTGGATTACAATGACAAACCTAACACATATTTAGATTGTAAAGTATAGGCCTTTTAAGGTGGGATTTTTTTTTTCTGCTGTCATTTACTCTCACGTAGTAACTTAAGTATTGATTTTTACACCTCGGAAATATTCTCTGGAGTGTTACTTTTCCTGTTTTGTCAGAACAATGATTAAAAAAAAAAAAAAAAAAAAACCTTGAAATGCTCAAAATACTTTCATCTTATTCAGGGCATGTTGTTTTCGAGCAGAACTTTCCAAAATAGACCTAGGAGTTTTATTCCTACACCATTAAATTGCTTGCACATTAAATCTTTTTTTACTCTTATAAATTCATCCCTATTATTTTTGAACCATTCAGACACTTTGGGATGCTCTTTTAATCCTCAATCATGTTACACTGACATTTTGCAAAATGACTTAATTAGTTGCGAGATGATCTAACAGATGTTCTCCTTTTTAATAGCTTTCTTCCAGCTCTTTTCCATCCTTTTGTTGCCTGATCTCAACTTAGTTTTTAATCAAATCTCTGCCATCAGATTCAAACGTGTGGACAAAGATCATACCTTTGCAGGAACGGGAGTAAATATCAAAGCAACATGATGATGATACTGGCCCCACCATTTATCACATTAAGAATCCAGAGTGATTTCTTAATATCTATGATTTTGAAAGTGAACTAAAAACCTTTAATTTTTTGTTTTCATCTGACCACAGCAGATGACATTGGGGACATGTTGTGTCCCCCATACTGTGTATGAAGAATTGCAAGTTGGGCTTCTTGTGTTTTAACAATACCATTTTTTTCTTGCAATTCTTGTCTAGTGGATGAATAATAGTTATGTCAACAGATTCTCCCAACTGAAATGTAAATATCTGCAAATCCTCCAAATCCTACCCGACCCGTCAGCCTGTCTCATCAATTTATGGACGTTGTATCCTACAGTGCTCTGTAGGATTTCCACAGCTTGGGATGTTGTTGTTTGACATAAACCTTAAATTCCTCTATAGGTCATCTGTATTTATAGTTATTAACAAAGAGGTGTTTACTAATCAGGCGACATCTGTTGGCAAATTGATAACATTGGATTATAGTTTACCGGTATTAGAGTATAGACTCCAAACTATTTTCAAAACTTTGTGGAAAAGAATTTTTCCTTCCACTTCACAGTGTGGTTTGAACCTCACAAACTGTTTAAAAAGTGAAAAATTGGAACTCGCACTGAACTATAAAACTAGCAATTGCCCTGCAAAAAAGAGTATATTTTTTTTTTTTTACTAAACGGTGAAAAATGTACAAGAACCCCCCCTCCTTTTTCCATACAGTGTACAATGTGTTTCTGACACACTGAAGAGTCCTTAGAGTGCATACGTGTAAACAGGTTATCTAGCCCCTCGCTATCGCCTCCGCAAAACAGCATTTGCCAAGATAAACACTGCATCAAGTAGCTGTAAACCTGGTCTGGCATTGAGTTAGCAAAGCCACTGAGCTGCACCTCGTGTGATGTTGCTGCATCTGCATCCATCGCAGTGAGAGTAATGCGAGTGCTGTGACGTTCTCCTGGTTTTAGTGAGGCCACAGAGAAAGATATGGTCTGTCAGCATGACACAGATTGCTTGCTAGATGCCAAGAGAGGGAAAGTGTAGAATGTGTGGCTCTGCACTCAGTGGCCTTAATTTGCATGGAGTAGTTTGTATTCCAAAGTGGTTTGTAAAAAAAAAAAAAGATGTGCGAGCAAGAGATTGGTATGTGCAAGCTACTGTACAGTAACCACTTAAAAAGCATTTGAAAACCCCTTGCATGCTACAAATCTCTATCTCTGTCTCTACCCCTCACCAGAAACAGATGTCCAAGCGACCTGCCTCCATTAAGTGGATCTGCTCCAGAGTATAACTCAGCCCCGAACCCCCAGACCCCGCCGAGATTTCAGGCTGTGGAGCCAGCCCACCGTCATTGCCATCTCTCTGCCCCAGACGTGGCGCTCAGAGAGCGAATTTAGAGATTGAGACAGCGGGGGCAACACGCCAGCGTCGTGTAACTCCTAGTGCAGGTGGGAGAGCTGGAGCTGGACACGGCCCATCCCTCTGCTGTAAGTGGTCATTAAAAAGCTGTCTGACAGTGCTTTCCTCTATGAGTGCTAGTGGAGTTGTCCTGCTCACTACACCGGCTACTCCACTCTCAACACCACAAGTTTCAGTTTAATGGTGTCTGCTGGTTAGTACTGATCCATCTGTCAGTGTGCGAGTGCGCTGGCTACCATCTTGCTCTGCAGTCCTGCGCTGGGCCGAGTGTGTCATGTCTTCTCTGACAGTAGTAATTGTTAGGATTGGATTCGGCTCTGTGACTGGAAGACAAGGAGGACAATGGAGAGTGTAAAGAAGAGGAAGTGGCATCTTCATTCCCATATTTTTATTTTTTTTGTTGTTATTGGTGGTGTTCCGTCATATTTTAAATGTTATACAAGGATTTACACCTAAAATGATCTGAATTATTAGTTTAGAGAATCAGAGACTGATCACGAGGTGATGTCAGTTTGGGCCTTCCTGATTTCTTCTGTGTATTGGCCAAATTTGTGTGTTCACAAGACATTTTTAGATGACATTTCTCTGTGGCAACAATATACATTTGTGTGGGCAAAGAGAAAAGGGGAAAAAACATTTTTTGAATAAGGCCAGGCTGGAATTGTCAATAATGATCGTGTTTGGTGTTGACAGGAACCACGAGGTCTTCTCCGTCTTGTCATAATTAAACCTTTACCCTCTTCATTACAGGTCAAGATATTTCAGATCAGACTCACAGGTACACAAACGTACAAAACTCACACAGAGCGTAGAGGATACTCAGACCAGGAAACCCAGACGAGACTGCCGCCACAAACCTGCGGCGCGTCAAACCTAAATAGCTAACCAAACAGGTGAATCAAATTACTAATTAGTGGACAAAGGAAAAACCGGTAGTACTCAAAACTAGACACTAGAAACCTCGAAATCAACTCAAACTAAACGGAGAACACAGAAAAATCCACACGAAAAATCCCACATATGACAGGAATACTATGTGTAAAGTCTTTTATTTAAAAAGAAACATAATGAGAAGTAGTAAATCTATGGGAGTTGAATCTAGCTCAGAGTGTTGAGGAGGTAAACTACAGGTGTGAGATTCAGTTTTAATCTACGATTCAAACTTTAAACCAGTTCTTGTTGAACGTGCTCGTTCAACATTTAGTAATCACTAAGGAGACTGCTGCAGAGTCCTGAAACAAAAAGCTTATGATTTGTCACTTAAAAATTGATTAAGAAAGGAGGTTGCACAATCTTTAGGTGACACGTACATGTTACCATAACAAACCTGAATCCCATGATTTTATCCTGACATAATTGTCGATATTTAACACGTCATCCGTCCATTTTGTATGTAAAACATAAACCAATGATCACTTCCCAGTATCTGTTGTTTTTGTTTTATTTTATTTTATTTTTGTCAACCTTATAGTCATTATTAGTGCAACATCAGCAGGTTTACATTCAGAGTTAATAGAAGTAATTTTATATCCATCAACTACAACTATAATATTCCATTCCTTCCTCATCCTTCAGTTCGACTGAATTGCTCTCGCTTCAGGTATTCTGGCAAATGGTGAATAAATTACATGCAGGCACCCAGAACCCTTTATGGGTTTTCATTGGTATTCACTCATAACTGTTCTGGGGTTTTATTTAATTATCTATCTTTGTTTTATGTTGGAAAATCATTGCAGATAATCTAAGGAGCAGGCATCGGAGGATTAGACTGCGTATACCTACACCACCCCTTACCCATACACACACACACACACACACCACTACCACCACCGCCCCTTTCTAGTTTCTGTCTGCCCTGTCCTTTCCTTTTGCCTGTTTCCCAATCCAATCTGTGCCATTCATCAGATGGAAGTGATAAGCTCGGGGAGCACACAGACAAGCACTACGTCAGCCAAGATCTCTGTGACTCTGCTATATTGCAGTAACTGGATATTCTAAGTTATGGCTTGGTTTATAGTACATGATTAAAAAGTAGTACAGGCCACTGTAGCACTCAAAAAAAAAAAAAAAAGCTGATTTAACATTGTTAAAAATTTTAAAGAAAAAAAAAATAACCACAGTCGACCGACGCACCTATTTGCGAGTCACTATTTGCAGATTTTTCTGTGGAATGTAACTCCAAATTATTCAGAGGAACTCTGTTTATTCACAGAGTTTTTTTTTTTTATCATAGATATCTCAAATATTTAAAAATAATAATAAATAAACGCAGCTTGTAAAGCTGATCTATAGGAGCAATGTTACTTTGACATACTACTTGGTTGGCATTTGCGAAGCACCCGTTCCAGGAGTGCTGTTTAATTTTCGATGCCACTGATTGGCTGCACCCCACTTCCACGGTAGTGCTAAAAACAGTTTCCGCTGTGTGTAGTAATGCATATCAAGGTATATTTGGTGTTTGAACTATTAAAATGTGTTTTTATTCAAGTATTTCTGAAGAGATCATTTAATCTGTCCAGTTTATAATGGCTCTATAATTTGAAATAATTTTCAAAAACTCTACAGAAACTAGATTTTGAAGTCTTTTAACATTTACGAGGTAACGTCATAATAAAACAATGGTTCAGATTTGATCAGACATTTTACTTTTGTCTAACGTGAAGCTTCCAGTGCTTATATTTAGCTGCTCAAAATCATAATGACTGAATAAAAACAACTTTGGCATTATTGTGTTGTGAGTGGATTTCAAACGTGCTATATGGCTGACTGCAGTAAAATTGCATCTGTTTATGTATCTTTCAAACGTTTGGACATTATGGTAGCAATGCACAACTGAAATGTTCTGGATTTCGACAATTTACTGCTAAATTGTTGAAGTTGGTAATTAAACTTTCAAATGAAGGCAAACATGTTATCACTAACTCACCAACAATCTAAAACAAATTTGTATGCAGATGATATATTTTTTTTCATGTTAGCCCAGAAATGTCCCTTAAACCTCGAAAGTTATAACATTTATAGCTGAAATAGAAACGCATCCAAAAATAAGCCCATAAAGTCATATCTTATCAAAATCACAAGTGTCGATCATGTCCTTTTTTTTACAGTTTGTTAAATTATCTTCAGTCAAAAACGTAAGCTGCCATTTGACAATTTCATTGCACTTAGAGAGAGCTAAATGCAGTTGTGACTGAACTTTCCTCTGATATGTGTTTTGATTGTTCTTGCAGCTGAATATATATATATATCCTCTGTGATGCTTGTGTCATAAGATGTGCTGTCTCAGCAGTGTACAGTTCACACACATCGACTTAAACTCAGTAGTCGTTTTTACTGAGATGTTTTGCATTACAGAGCTTACAGCCCGCTTTAGAAAGTCCTAAAAAAATGGCATTGTGCGGCATATATCTTCCTCAAACTTTGGATAAAAGCATTCACTTTGTATAATGTTCTGCACTGGACTAACAAAAGCAGACTCACAGTTGCAGCTCGCAACAATGTTAACTTAAACGTTAAAACCAAATTAGAAAACAATTTATTGCTAAGCCACACACAATTCTGCTGCTGGCTATAGTACTAGAGTTCTCTTAGATGTAGTTAAGATGCTCACAGACCTCCCTTAATGCTCCCTCTGAATAAAATAGGAAGTAAATAGTATTAGCGTATACACATTGCCGTCTTTGCACACACTGAAGGAAATCTTTTTGGACCTTTCATATTTTTTTGTCTCCTCAATACGCATTCAGAAGTAGATCTGGTACTCTTCAGACACTGGGAAAATTATCAATGTGTATA
>NW_015113123.1:128358-143714 GCF_001443285.1 Poecilia latipinna | reverse complement strand
ACACACACACACACACACAATGGCTTGCAAAAGTATTCATACCCCTTGAACTTTTCCATATTTTGTCACATTGTAATAATTAATTGGAATTTAATGTGAAAGACCAAAACAAAAGTGGTATACTCTTGTGAAGTAGAAAGAAAATGATGCATGATTCAAAACTTTTTCTGCAAATAAAAAAACTGAAACACCTTTTATCTGAGTGCAACCAATTGCCTTCAATATATATATGGAAGAGCATTCATTTCCAGGTTTCTGCAGACTGACCTAATAAAAGGGCTACAAGCTTGTTGACTTCTTTAAAAAAAAATGTGATTGCTCTGTTACTGCTGTAGGGCATTTATCCAAACATTACCTTTGGATCTGTGTATTAAGTTTTCATCATGCGTTAGCTGAGAAAGTCTGCGTGAAATTCAATTTTAACTCCCTGACTCTTCTTTCTAGAAGTCATAGAAGTTGCAGTTTGTGCTCTCAGAAAAACGAACAGCGCAGAATGAATGACATTCATGCCGCTAATGTTTGTAAATCTGTTCGACACAGCCAATACTGACCATCTTCATTTCTCTGCGCAGTGCAGTTTTCCGACACCCTTATCTTATTTCTAGACCTGCCGTACTTAATATCATAAAAATGTATTTTTTTTTTTACATCGTAGAACCTTAAAATGAAACAGAACCTCGTCTTTGCACTGCCACAAAACGAATTACCTTCATCTTTTCATTACACACTTTATCTTGCTTCTTTTCTTTTATTTATCTATCTTGGAAGAGCATTCATGTGTCCCTTTCCTTTATCCTTGGAGACGAGAACGGAGACAATGGTTCCGCCGCTGCATTTCCTCCCCATTCTGTCTCTGCCCAGCAAAACATGACGGAACAAATGAACCAATTAATTGTGCCAGTGGCTGTGCCGTCCCACGGGGCGCATCCAAAGAACTGAGACGGCCTGATTAGCTCGCAGGTAGGCCTGAGTGGAGACAGGCAGCTTAGACGACTCGAGTGAGAAAAGCTCAAATAATGTGAAGTAACATACTTAAAAAAAAAAAAAGAACTTTACACTGCGTCTGCTCGCGTTGTTTTCTCCCCCTTTGACCTTTCCCGCTGCTGTCGAGACAGTTTTCACCTTAAATAGCCGTTTGTGTTAACTTTATCCTGCCAGTGGAGACATTCACAAGTAATTGTTTCTTCAAGTCCGAGTCAAATCTTACTTCTGGAACGAGAAAAGTTAACATTTTCACACTGGATGCGTGTGACCTAGGACATGATTAAGGATTATTGATCCCCACAGTGTTGATGGGAATATAATATGCCCACATCACACTGCTGCCCTGCTCTGTTATAAAAACCAGTCATTGTCCTGAAATCTAATACATGCAGCATATTTTCTGTTTCAGGACATCTGAATGTGGAAGGTCTGTGAATCAGTTTGGGAATGTAAAAGGTTTAATTCTTGCCCTCATTTAAAGTATGACTGTGCATTTATGTAAAACAAAACTGCCAGGAATGTGGTTATTTCATTTGGTCATTAAGATCTCCATCATCTGCAGTAGAACTACAGCTTTCTTACAGGGATGCAGCAGAAATATAATCACAACTAAAAAAAAAAAAAAAAAAAAAAAAAAAAAAAAATTTTAATTTTCCAGGTCCTTACACCTCTCCTTAACACAAACTTTAACGATTAAAATTATGTTGTTAGCGGATCAATAGTTACTAATCTATCCATATAAAATCACTTCTGTCATCTTTAACACTTAAATGCAAGTCTAGTCTGGATCCATGTGAGTAGAAATCACAGGCTCCCGTCTCCATCTGCATCTGCAACAGAGACGGATCTTGAAATAAATAACGCCAATACCGCAAAAACTCCACGGTACCTTCACGAGTGACACGCTGGTGCGAAGTACAAGAGCGTTTGAAAAACTTTTGTAACTTTATTTCAATCGATTCTGTGTGCTTCCAGCACACCTAGAAAGGTTTCACCTGACTTTAAACAAGAATGATCAGGTAATACCCTCAGTATTGATCTAACTTGACCCTCTAATATTAGGTGTCTTCCAGACACTCTTCCATCTTTCTGTTATCACACACTCAGTGATCGGAAATTCGTGGACTCTCTGGGAAAGAAGGGGAGAAAAAAACAAAAGACAAAGACCTCTTTACAGGGTGTCATTTTACAGACAAGGTCAGATTCACCATGTGCGTTTAACGTCAAAAACTGGGCAGCGCTGGAAAATATTCTGTTTAAAACATGCTGAAGTCACAACCCGAGGGGGGTCAGTGAGGGATTTCTGAATTTAAAGATGATCTATGAGCTGCAGAGGTCATGGCGTGCCACATTTTAGCTGAGCTACAAATAATATCGTGCAAAGATCCATTCTTTGGCCTTTGACTCACAACCTGCTGATAGGTGACTGTGTCACATCAGGAGTCAGGCTGCAGTCTTTCATAGTCGATGCCTTGCTGCGGCGATGCTGAAATTTCATGTTTAAAGCTCCAAATCCCCTTTGTAAATAATGTCAAAGGTCTGCAATAGCTGGTGCTGACGTAATCCTTTTCATAAATTAGCTTAGAAAAGAAATAGCCTTCGATTGTTTGTGATCCTGAGCAGATCCATTTTTTTTTAACATAGAGCTGATCAAACATTATTTCCTTACTGCACACTATGAGCACATTATAGAAAAATACTTTAAAGTGTCTGTTTTCAAAGTGGGTAAAAGCACAGAAACAAAAAAAAAGATTCAAAACTACTTTGTCTACAAGGCAATTCAACTCCAGCTTATCCCTCATGGTCAATTTGTCAGCATGTGCATGCCAGGAGGTATCCTTGAGGGTCAACACTGGTCATTGCTCTCTCTGACACTCGGAGAAAAAGAGGGCAATAGTGGAAGGTAAAGTGAGACAGAAAATGGAAGTTGGAGGGGGGCAAGAGGGAGAATGATCCTGACAAAGGTCCTGAAACAGATCTGTCCCAGTCAGCAGAGCCAGGGGAGTATGCAGCCCGGCTGTCAGCACCTCTCATTAGTCAAAGGCAGCCTCCTCGACAATGTGACACTGATTACTGAAAGTCCTGATTCAGACTTTCTCTCCCTCTCTGTGTACAAATAGAGACTTGCTTGGAGCCTTAGCTGACGCTGTTTGTGGCTACACAAAGACAACAAAGCATCCCCACACACAGACACACACACGCACGCACGCACTAGGTAAATTTACCGTCTTTCCCCTGCAAAATGCTGGAATTGCATTTCATTCAATTTACAGATTTACTGTTCATCTTTAAAGGGACATAAGCCATTGTTATAAAAAAAAAAAAAAAAGAAGTGCAGTGAGGGGCAGGGGAGCGTCTTCCAGCCAGCTTGTGTGGCCTTAAGGAGCCTCATCTCTTATGTTTCCAGTATTATAAAAGTATTCATTCCCCACTCACACACATTGAAACCACAGACTTCAATATATTCTTGGGGCTGGGATTTTTAAAAAGTATTGCATTTTTGTTTAATGGCTGGAAAAAAATAATCTGATTTAGAAAAAAAATACAGCTAAGAATGTTAGCTGGGCATGGCATATTCAGACAAAAAAAACAAAAAACAAAAAAACACTGACTTAGTGGTATGCTTTACCAGTAAGACAGACCTGTTTGTTTCAATTTAACCAAATGGAAAATCGAGGCATAAATGATGTGGAGACAAAGATGGCAGTTTTGTCTAAAAACCAAGCAACACTGTTGCTGGTATTATTCTTTTGGAAGTTGGAAAAAACATCTAAGGTCTTCAAAATTAGTTCAACAGGATGTTTCTCTACAACCCCTGTTATAATGTTGAATAAACTTAAACAAATGAACACGTGACCAAAAATGCTCAGGACATTACTTTGGAACGTCAGGAATCTTAATTGGCTATTCTGAGTCTCGGTAACAATATCGAGTTGATGACCTCATTCTCTTTGTGCTATTTTTACAGACCTCGTGTAAATCTTTACACAGTCATTAACATTTGATGACCAGGGATTAACAAAAAGCGAAAAGAAAAACTTTTTTTTAAAGGCTCTAAGTTATGCTTTGTCTTTAGTTAATATTTCATCAAATAAATACACAGCATCTTGATTGTGAAGCTCAAGTTTTACATTACTGGCAGATTCCTTTTCACCTTGCCTGCATGAATTTCCTTCTGCTTATGGCGCGCGTGTCTCTGCTGTGTGATTAAATGCAAATTATGCACAAAGTCTTAATAAAAATCCAACAACCACCAAGTCAAAGTATCACATTAGAAGGTTTTCTTGTAAGCAAAGCAATCAAAACTGATTATCATGTACAAGAGTGGAAAAAAAATAAAATAAAAGCCTTTCATGTATGCGACAGACCATCAAATTTTCAAATATGCACTTTGGAGTGCCTTATGTGAAAAATGTTTTTATAAATACGCAGTTAAGTATTTATCGCCTTCTCAGAACTTCCATGTTGACATCAGCAGTCAGTTCTCCCAGCTCTGACAGGAATATAAATATGAAGAGCCCTCCAGGCTTCTACAAAGGGACCTTTTCATGTGGCGCCTCTGAGGGGAAGGCAGCAGGAAACACAACCCCAGAGAGAAAAGTGTCCAGTATGCCCTTCAAGCACATACACTGCTGTTAGCCTGACCAGGCCAAGGATTAAAGGGAATTTGTAGGGAGTCCTTTGCTCTCCAATTCTGACTCCTACACTGGATCTCCTAGTTTGTACCACCTGTGGACTTGCCACAGGGAATGCGGTCTGTGCGCCTTTGATTGAGCCACATGGCATTTTGACCTGGAAAGGCTCAACAGGCTCTACTTTTTTTTATTTATTTTTTTTATTAGTGAACCAGCAAGCTAGCTTCCACTGAAGGCTGAGAGCGTGCGGGCCTGCTTGGAGTCCCCGCTTCAGCCTTCCTGACGAGAATGCTAAGTAATCTGTCGCTTGCCTGCTTTATTTATCCACTTTTAACCCCTTGACCAGCTGACGGCATCACTTCTGTGAATACCAACAATGTTTAGCATGCTTTCATTAGAGCTTTGTTGTCCCGGCTCCTATTCAAACTGCCTGGTTGTCGATATGCAGGTGGGGTGTGTTATGTGGAAGAGGCTAAAGTCCACCCATCTCACTATGTTGGTTCTAACAAGGCCAGGACAGCAGCCAGATTGACAGCTGCCGGGGCATTTTAACAGACTTCGTGTTAAACTGCTAAACTCCGAGGAGCCATATGAATGAGTCCCTGCCAAATCACACAGAGCACAAACCGACTGCCTTCACCGCTACAATTTTCCAACTAACCATAAGCTTTCATGAGGAGAGAAAATACAGTCTTGGACTCTTGCAAGGATGCTATTTTTCAATACAAACAACCTCAAGTTTGCACTGCTTTCCCTATCTTTTAATGAGACTGTCTTTTTTTCCCCCCCTCTTCTCATCTTACGGTGGAATAATATTAGTGTGCGGAACGGCTAAGATTTTTAGATACGTTTCTGTTTTACGTTCACTTACCATGAGAATGAATGGCATACAGTAAATGCCGGGCGCAAAGAATACCTCTATGCGGTTCTTTATTCCAGAGCAAATGCTCATACAACAGACAACATCAGAAAAAAACTGTTTTCTAACCCACACATTGTCAAAATTATGCTCACAAGCTCAAAAATCTATGTAGGCACTACAAATATTTGATAATATGTCGCATAGAGAGTTCCACCCTCAAAGTGCTGTCAACTACACCGAGTGGATATCTCAACTCTCTCTCTCTGTTGCAGAACGAATAAGGTTCATTCAAACTTTTTATTTCATTAGTTGGCCAATTTTTATCTGGGCTGAGTTCAAAGCTAGCCTTGTAAAAACAAATCACTTGTTCTATGATTTTCTTCATGCAGAGGGACTGGATCTTCAAACGACTGCTTTCTGAAGATAGGGACTCTGAAGTTTTAAATTTTACACAATCGCTAACGTTTGGCCGTGACGATTGTAATGCGCCAGCTTGAAGGAGCTTACCGGAAATTCACAACATCTTTCACAGCAATAAAATGTCTCGGGCATTCATCTTGCTTCGTCTTTAATTGCTAAATATTTGTGCTCAGTCCACCATGGACTGAGAGGCTTCGGTTACTTCCTCGCTTGTCTGAAACGGCACAGAAAATCGACCCCAGTCATTCATAACTCTTTCTTTTGTTTGCCGGGTGACCCAGTTGAAATTCAACCAGAGAAATTGACCTCAATGGGATAAATCCCAGAAGGAGCAGCAAAGGATGACAAAAATGGAGCGGAATCGCGTTGGAAGGCAATGACCAGGCAAGGTCAATGCTATTCCTAAAGCCCAGTTTGTGGTTTACCAAATTAGGTTTTGATGTGTACTTGTGATTATTGTCTTGCTGGAATATTTTTGATACACGGTATTACTCTCAAAATATGCTAAATTGCTTAGGATGTTCAGAAAAGCAAGAAAACTATGGAGACCAAAGGTGAAACTGGTCTGTGTCCACAGTGAAGTAGACTTCACATATTTGAATGAAACGATACCAACCAGAAAGAAACCATGGCTCCAAAACTGACAACTTTAAGTCTGAGTGATATTTGGAGCTCTTTGCATGTGTAGCACACTTATAAGACATGTCCTAGGAATGAGCAGAACATCTTGTTAAATGGTAAGAATTTACTTTTTCTGCAAATCTAAAGAAGAAACTTTTTCAGCATATGCCATCGAATGACCTCTAACCTTCGTAGGGGAAAGTAAATAGTTAAACTAGTTACCAAACAGGAACTATGATAACACTGCTTTATGCTCCTAGGATGCAGACGGCCTGTCTGTTTCCAAGCTTTTTAATACCGTCTCTTATATTGACATTGTTTCTTACACAATCTGATCATTGTATAAGAGACAATCTCTGATCATATTAACACAAGCAACTGTTTATTGGACAACGTATTTGTTATTATCTAAAACAGACATTTGAATATGTTGTTCATATTTTATCTTATGACCATCTAAATTTCCTACATTTTTTTTTTTTTTTTTTGTGCTTTAAAACTCCATGCAACTCAGAAAGCAAAAACCAGGTTCCTAAAAATGGGACTCCATTACTTACTGTACCATCTAAAGCCCTAGAGCCTCTTAATGTCTGCTCGCTGAACAGCTTTTGGTGCCTCTATCAATTTTCTTCTGCGGCCAGTGCATCACAGCACCAGCACTAAAGGACAACTTCTGTGAAGTATTGATGAAAATGGCATTATTTGATGCCCTGGGAGTGAACACAGATTTGAAGTGGATAAAATTTTTAGCAGGCTTGCATGTCCGTGGATCCATCTCCACACACGTAAACAGCTGTGGTTCAAATCTGACGTCTCTTTGACCTGATAAATGGGTCTCAAACCGGGAATGTTTGACAGGTTCATCCCTGCAATACGGATATTCCAGGGAACCTCATCTATACTACTTTTACTTTTTGTTTTGTTTTTTTGGTTTAGACTTTTTAAAGTATTTTTGGATGAAAAACAAATGTCTGCAAAGTTAAAGAAAGCTCCTCAATGTTAGACCAACGCATATAACTACAGCACATGGGGGATTTACTTGGGCGTGAGGGAAACAACAGTGGAATTGCCAGTTCTCTTTTCCGTCACCTCCCTTTCTCTCCAAATAGAGGGGAAGTCAAAAACAGCATTTGTCGGTGCACATTACATCTCTGCTGCTATATTCCCAAATGAAAGCCCAGTATGTGGCTCCTTTCAACAGAGGATGGTAGCAGGCCCTGTTAATTGGACTTGGCTCGGTTCTCTACGAAGCTCTATTGTCAGCATAACAAACTGAGGATTACTGAGCCAGAACTGCACCGCGCTCATAGCGACATGAACTGAGCTCAGAGTGTTAAACCATTGTACTGTATACTTTAAATTGAGACATAATAGTCGAACTTAGAAAACAGAAGCAAAATAGCAGGTCCTTCGCAATCCTCGACTTCTTGAGCATTTTGTCGCATCAACACTGCAGATTCTCACGTATTTCATAGGGATTTCATTGTATGGAACGACACGTGCCATTTTATAATTTCAAAACAAAAAAATTTCATACGATCCAGTGCAACAAATTGCCTCTGGAACTAATTCACAAAATAATTCACCTTTGTGTAATTTGAGCTTGAATAGTTCTGTGAAGACCTCAAACTTTAGAGAACAGTAGTGAGCAAACAGCATCATGAAGACCACTGAACGCACCAGACAGGTCATGGATAAAGTATTGGAGGCGGCAAAAGACTTGAGACTAGCATGGAACTGCACGTTCCTGCAGGTCCAGAACCCTACATGGAGCCAGAGCAAGAAACATTATTGTCCCACGAAGGGGGAAATTCAGATAACACTGTTTTAAGTAAAGTGTTGCTACTGCTACCAAGCGTAGGTCTGTCACAGAATAAGCCATGAAAATGTGACAAGGTTTATGGGTCTGAAGGGTTTTTCAAGGTGCTGTACATCAGTAATTGTTTGGCCTCTTTGGGAAACAAACAGACAGATGAGGAGCAACAGATTTTAATTAATTCTCATATGGTTCCTGAGGTACTTTAAGATAAGAACATAAAACATCTCTGCTTTAATTCCACTGCATACACCGAGATGTTTACACAACCCGATGAAGAATTTCAGATCTCTGGAGACGCACACAGTGGCAAAGTAATGGAAAAAAAAAAAACAACCCTCCAATAATCACAGTTCTTAAATTTGCTTCGTTCCCAGGTTGGTCGGGATTAGGCTTTGAAGTCATTTAAACAAACTAAAAATAATCTTTTCACAACACAAAACCTGTTATTCGCTTCCTAATTCTTTTACCCCTGTCTCAATCGATTATCTCACTTTACATGTTCTCTCTGAGTGCGCAAGCCAGCCATCTCTCTGCGTTGAACGCATTAACTAACAACCGCTATTTAGTATTATCAAATAACCTTAAAAGTCTAATTTCACATACATTACCTCAGCATTGGTTACTTTGTCTTGTTAATCGTTAACGCCTGTGTTTTAAGACTCCCGCTCACACATTGCTTTAAAACAGCGTAAAGTTATTCCTATTGATTAATCGCTTGCTTTATTCAATTGCAATACCTCCAGCAACATAACACAATATGTTTCTCACCCGGATTAAATGTAGATTTTGCACCTACTGGCATATAAACAATGCACTCTCTACAAGAATACATTTCGTTTTGAAACCTGTAGCGACTTCAGCAGCTTATGGAAAGCTGAACGTTATAGATTTTTATTTTCCTGGAAACAATATTTAGCGGCAGTGCTGTTGAAATTGAATCCATTCCGATTAAGCAGTGTTATGTCTTTCTCAAAGAGGCCACAACAATAGAAAATGAATTTATCTCCCTCCTTCTGACAGAGCTTGAAGCTATATGAGGGCTCCCCAAGGAAAATGTCTCTTTATCCTCCTGGCACATCCCGACGATCCCAATTTTGTCAGTTTACAGTAAAACCCTCGTTAAAATTAATGCTGCTATAAAGTGCCATCTGCAGTTTTGGGTACTCCTATTAAAATGTTCGCTAAGTCACGAATAAATAAAGCATTTATTATTAAGAAATTATCTATCAGTGAAGCAGACTAAAAGGAAAACACGTTTATTTGAGAATATTTGTTAAGTTCCGAAACAAACAAAAAAAAGAAAAATCAGTAAGTTTTTTTTTATTTTTGCGCCCTTGATTTTAACATGTTGTACAACTCCCTTTTGCCAGTGGGAATGTTTTGTTTCAGCCTTTGTGTTTTCCTGGAAATATCATGTGAATTGAATTCTAACACCATTTAGTTTTGTCCTAAAACATTTCACAACGTGGGAACACGCACACAGAACGAATCGTTGACAGTTCATGCTGCTCTCTTCTGTACTCCTCACCTCACAAGTTTTCCAGAGAATATAAGTTTGTGGACCAAAATGTCTATGGAACAAGTTTACCATTTTATCTTGAGGCAATTTAACCAAATGTCAATTTCCCATTTCTTTTCAAAGTCCATGAAACGTTAATCAAACGTCCCGATGTTTCAATCAGTCATGACACCAGTCATTCTAATAGAGCCTCTAACAGCATGATGCATCCTTCATTACATATTGAGTTTATCATTTTATTTTTCACAAACATTTATTGCTTATAAGACTAATATTTCCTGTGTTTTGTCAGCCAAAATAAAATGTAAGGTTCCTTCCATACATCTTTGTTTGCAATTTTGGACAGAAAAGGGTTTTTTATGTAGCTTATTTGATTGTGAAGTAGATAATGTCAGATTTATTTATTTATTGAAACCCTATAACCTCAAAAGCCTATGTTTTTTGAAGTGCTATGTTGTTGGACTATGTTTTTTTTTTTTTTTTCCAATATAATTGTCTTCACTGCCTGAAGTAGTGAAATTAACTTTCGCCCTTGTCCAGCTTTATCTGTTTTCGTAGAAGATGCTTTAGAGTTTTTAATTATTGCTCTAATTATAGATATGAGAAATGTTCTATGATTAGTTACTTTCTTGTACAATAACTTTCTCCTATATGGCTGAGGTATTATAATATTAATACCTGTTAATATTAACTTGAACTTGTTCCCTTATCTTTCCTATTTTTAAAGGCGGTTGAGGCCTGGACTTCTGTTTTACCCCATCTATAGTCATGCTACTCATCCAAAGATCCTTGACAGTCTGATAAACCTGAAAAAATAAACTATAAATTGAAATTTCTGTATCCCTGTCCTCATGTGGCATATCTGCCATTTGTTTCAACACCATAGAAAAACATGATGCATTATAAAAATAATGCTGATTGTCCACCTTTTAGTCCATTTGACATCATCTCTTATACAATCTGATCACCAGATAAAACAGGTTCTATGTAGTGTTTTAACTCACACACTCAATATATGCATCAAATGTGTACCACTGCTACAGAATTTATGTCACTGTGATGCAAATATGCCTAAATAACACACAAATAACATATTTATAATTTAATGCTACAGTATTCAGGAGTTTTACTCACATCAGCATGCTAGATGCTTGAAACTGAAAGTGATGGGATGTTCTACTTTGACTAATTTAGCCAATAATTATTGAACCTCTCAGGGACATTTATAGAGCTTTGGGTCGTTCTTCCCACATGGTAAATTAATCTTATAGTTTGAAAAGTTCCTGAAATAACATGATGACATCATGGCAAAACGTGATCTACACTATGAATCCAAATGCACTATTGCACTATACTATCCTATACAGGAACATTCAAATTCAAGAAAAACTTGATATTTTTTCACCTTAAGAGCTTGTAACATTGTTTCTTTACATTTGCACAAGATGAAAAACAACATGACAGTACGCTTAAAGAGTGCTGCTTGGCACACGTGATTTTACTTGTAATTAAATTAAAAGTTGGATTGTTGCTAACTTTCTTGTGTAAGATCATAACACTTCAATAACAGAAAAGTTCATTTTACAACCATCTACACATTTGTAGCAGGAATAGTAATTGGCATGGAAGGCACTGTAAGTCCAAGGGTAACAAAAAAAACCTCATAATTTACAAGTCTGGAGGGGTGAAGTGAGCATCATTAATGCCCAAACAATTGAAAAAGGTACAGAGTTCTTGGTATTTTTAGTCATCATGATATTAGAGATGTACCTTTTATTAATGTAAAGATAACTGCTGTCTGGGTCGACATGCTTCAAATTTAATTAGAATCCTAAATAGGGGGAGATAAATGCATAACTGCTTATGTTGCTCAAGTAGAATACCTAGTTTGTTTGTTATTTATTTACTAGATTCCCTCTAAATGCTGTTCGCCTGGAACCATTTTTTTTCCCTCCCAAGAAGGAAAGTGAACAGTTTCATGATCATTCTTTTTATATATATATATATATATACTCTGGGCTTTTTGTGGAGACATCACAAATTAAGTTTCTTTTTAAAAATGCTTGTTAGCACTACAATTAACACACTAATTTTTCACCGAGGGTAACATTTACAGAGTTACTTGAAGGGGGAGGGGAGAGAGAGAGAGAGAGAGAAGTGAAACTCAAGACTTGTTTAGGTAGCCTTGTCACCCTCTGGCCTGCATGCTTTGATTACCTCAAAAATAATCATTTTAATTGCTTCTAAATTAGCCAACCAAAAAGGCCTTATTTGCATTTGTGTTGGGCCTGTGATGAGATGGAAATAGTTTTTTTTTTCTTTTTGTAGTAGCATAATTTGATGTAGAAATATTTTGAAGTAACAAATACACTAGATTATTATTAAGATTATTTCAGCCAGAATGAAATAAACTTCTCTCAGTATCTCTGAAGGCTGCAAAAGCAATCAGTACATCAGTGATTCAAGGTCTGTTCCTTTTGGCTCGGCTTGTCCTTCTCCACGAGAGACCAGAGCAACACCTGCATTACAGCAAATGAGTCCCAAAATCCATCCGTCCATTATTTTATCTTACCAGCACTCAGGAAGAAAGCTGACTTTTCTGGATGTGGAATATCCACAACACTGGACATAAAGCTTGTTTACACAACCTACACATGATGGTTGTGTTGCAATATGCCTATAATGCAACTCTGAGCAAAATAAAGCTTGGATTCTGTGGGGGTTTTTTTCTTTAAGAGGAAGTTTCCACTAACACACACTGCACACGTACATAGGTAACCGAAGAACACTGAAAATCAACTTTTGCTGACCTTCAGCCGCTGAAGTTTTATCTAACATAGCATTTGAAAATTCTGCACAGCTAGCATTTCCTTTTCCACACACATCTTGGATTGTCGTCAGAATATTAGCAACCGAGCTGGGATGGCCCTGCCCCGTAGCAGTGAGTGAAGCCATTCACTGGGACTGTCGTATGATTGGATTGAGGCAGACCTGAGTGCAGCTCAAGCTGCACTTATCAGCGAGCGAGCAGATAGGGCTTGTCATACCGCCTGTCAGATCTGATGAGGGGACCACAACCCTCACAATGGAGCTAAAATGCAATCTTCTCCTCCGCAGCTGCATGGCCTACCACGGGGGACACACTTATTAGACTTTGTAAACAGCCAAATGTGAGCGCTAAACTGTGAGAGTTACTGTCGGGGTGGCTTCGCCTCTCCGTCAGCCAGCTAGCTAAAACAGGGAGCAATTCCTCACAAACCTCTGGTGTAATAAATGGGATTACCGAGGATCTGAGAGCGAGGGATGTGTTGGAGGTCAGACATACTCTACAATAAATGTGCTCTTTCTTGGAACCTTTAAAGTTCCAATAATTACTTTTAGATAAGGGACCAAGAAAGATACAGATTATGTGCCGACCGCACTTTTTGGTGAGAGCGTAATCTATACCGTGCCCACAGGGATTTCATCAAGACTATAAGTTCCTGAAAAGTGTTTTTTTTTCCCCTAAATGTACTCGAAAACGGTTAAATTGAAATAAGTTTTAGTTTAGGAACCATTCCTTACATATTCAGGAATTAGAACTAATTTTGAATCCAGAGAAACTCCTATTAGCTTATTTAGAGAAACTGATAATGTTGACCTTAGATCGACATTATCAGAACAAGAATCCAGAGAAACCCCTACTAGTTTATAAATCACGGACTAAATATCCTTAAACATGGATTTATACATTTTTGTTTTCTTTTTTTCTTCTTTTGCTTTTCTTTTGGTTTGTTGTTTTGTTGTATTTCCTTCTGATTCATGTAAAGCACTTTGAACTGCTTTGTTGCTGAAAATGTGCTACATGGATAAAGTACCTTTGCACTTTTAGTCTGTTCAACCCATTGTGAATTCTCACATCTTCCCATTCAGATACAGAAACCTAAGCTGGTTGGTGCTGCTATCGAGACCTGCCTCTCTCTCTCTCTCTCTATTTATAAATGCTCCCTGCTGAGGACGCATTCCTCGTTTTTAATATAATCTCCCCCTTCTTGTTCTCTGATTATGAACCTTTCGCACGAAAAGCTTCCTTTTCCCGCTGAAATAGTGATATTTAAACAAGCGGACATGCACGGGATCGCCAGAGGAGATGCGCAGACATTTAATATCTGCCAGAGTGCAAAGAGCAAAGGAGAAAGAAAGCCCAGTTGACAAGAGACTCCTTCCTCCACGGAGCACACAGTCTGCTTTCCTGAGATCATTAATTTCTCCAAAAGAGATCTCTCCGGGTGAGACTCATTCACATGCAGATGGCACTATTCTGCGCGAGCCTCTATCGCTCTCTTACTCTCGTTCCATCAGGCCATTTAGTGCTCCCGTTCTCTCTCTCTTGCTTCGTCGCTCCTTCCTATATTAGGCAAACGGTTAGCTTGGCAGCCTTAGGTGACATTGCGCTCATATTTCAGCACCAGGGAACAGGAATAATGCAGTGTGCTGCTATGGATACATTACGTGAGGATTTGTCTCTTTTAAAGAGAGCAAAGCCGGGGAGGGCGTCACTTAGTGGTACAGGCATTTGTCTTTGGGAATCATTCCTCTTCACTGGCTTCTGTTGTCAAAATCTAAACTTCCTATTTCCCCTCCCCCACCACACACACACACACACACACACACACGGTACAGTTTAATATCTGGAGACAACATCTAGCTTTGTTTGCACTGAAGATTAGAGATAAATGTGTCTCTATGCCTCCTGAAGGAAACGACCTTGTTTGCCATGCTGTTCTTAATTTTGTTTTGGTTTTACCAGAGATGGAGAGTTTATTCTGGAAGTTAGGTTAGAGTCACGCAAAACAAAAACAGACCTCAGGCTTCACTTACAAAGTCAGTAATCAAGGGCCGGCGTCCGTTGTGTTCCAGATTAGAGGTGCTCGACTTCTGTCTTCGAAAGGTTCGGGTGTGTTGGAGAAGAGACGCATTCAAAAGTTGCAGGACAGTAGCTCTCGATGTCTGGTCATGTGTGTTTTAGGTCTGACCCTGTGGCAGATGGATGGGTCCTCCATGTGCCTCTTGAGAGCTTAGAGATCGGTAACTTAGCGAATCGAATCTGCTGTTTTAGAACTGCAAAACACTACAAAATGTCAAAAAAAATATGAGCTCATCCGTCACATTTCTGTAAATGTTTTATTATGTCTTTTTACAGGACAACAATGAACATGTGATCGCACGATTCAGCGTAAAGTAGTCTGCTTGCATTACAACGTGACTTGCGAACATCTCAGCCTGACGGTGACGTTGCTGGACTGGAACCGGGCCTTTTCTGTTGCACTCTGACCCTAAATCGCTGCTTCATCTTTTCATTGCTCTTCCCACCGGCTAATTTGTAGAAAATCGTTCCCAAACTGTAATTAGTGATCAGCGACCTGTTACTGCTTGCTTTTCTGTCACAAGCTAGAGGTGTGAGCAGCAACCCCCCCCCCCCCCCCCCCCCCCCCCCCCCCCCTCCCCCCCCCCCCC
>NW_015113123.1:121222-125199 GCF_001443285.1 Poecilia latipinna | reverse complement strand
TTTTTCCCCACTGTGGGGGGGTGGGACCCCCCCCCCCCCCCCCCACTCTCCCCGCCTCCCTTACCCCCACCTCAATCCCCCCTCACCTCACTCAGTTCATACCTAACCTGAAAGACTTTGATGACACATTTCTTTGAAGGCCTGATCAAAGACGAAAGTCTTTGATGAGAGTGATGTTTGCTGTTGGTGAGGATGTAAGGAGGAATACCAATCATTTATTTCTGGGAAACAGACCAAAAGAGGGAGAGATGGAGACGGAAAAAAGGAGGGAGTCCAAGGATGAAAGCATTCCTATACACAGAATCCAAATGCGTACACAATGTTTGCCATAGAAATAGTTATAATTTATATGTTTGGATATTAAATATTTCCTTTGTGATTTATCGGGTATTGATTGAGTATTTTAGATGATGAAGAGAAAGCCAAATGTTTCGGGAGGAAAAATCTATCTGCTGCGGAGGCCAAATTCGTTTCCAAATGCATCTACTGTCTTTATTTTTAAATGATTAATGATGCACAATTTTTATTTACAAAAATAAACTTGCTTTGAGTAATTTGTTTCTTTTTTTTTTCTTCACACTTACACAAGTTTGTCACAATTGTGACGCATAATGACAGGGCGATGACAGTGCTTTTAAAAACCATGTCGTAAACTAAATAATCTGTACGAAATGGGCAATAAAAACTCATTTTCCATTTTCATCAACAACCTTTTGAAATGAAATGAAATTTTATTCGAACCTTCTCCACCTCAACTCTAAAATAAACAAAAAGTAGAGAGAATACTACTTTCTAGAAATCAAGACATTTGTATTCATACTTATAAACCCATAACTTATATATAAAATTTAAAAAAAAGGTTAAAATGAGCAGTTGCAATTTGCACAGTTGTACCAGGTTTACATTTGCTCAGGAACTACTGATGCTGTCTTGCCTCAACTATATTTAGGTTTAAATTGTATTTGATAAATTTCCAGCTCTGACTTTTCCCATCACTATGTGCGGCGTGTTGTGAAACACTGTCTCTCAAGGGCTTAAATGGAAAATGTTTCTGATTTTCTTTGATGCAAAGCTTTGATACTGATAAGTTCTTTTGCTACAAAAGTCTTGGTCTCTATCCTGCCTGTGTGTGGCCGGAAGACCAGCCTTATGACACTACTGTTCACAAAATCTAACGCAAAAGAAGCGTGAGAAACACACTGTTAAATTTCCCAATTATTATTTCCGGATTGAAAACTTTTTTTTTCCAGCCTCCAGCTGAATCTATATTTCTGCAGTAAACTTTTATGTGCATCTCCTTGCACATAAAAGCCCTGAACAACCAAACTACATAGAACACATTTTAAATAAAGACAGCTTTTGGTACCATAATCATGTTTTAGGCTCAACAGGTGGGTTGGTAGCTTCAGTTCACACTGTCACTTCGTGATATAAATGTGTTTGTTACAGTTTACAATTAACCAAAAGGTCCTGGTTTGGAATCGTGGGTTTAAGTAGACCCACCATTATTAAGTAATAAACTCAGAAAGCAAAGCAAACCCTTTTTTTACAATCCTGCTTGCCAAATAAAGGATATAAATATTATTTTTTTAACATTATCTTGCAATAACAGCTTGAGAATTATAGTAGAAATATCCTTATTTGACTTCCATAGCCATCGTAGAGCTTCCTAAGTAGCTACTCTGAGAAAATATTTTATTTCTGTGACAGAAATGAGTAATTTACAAGCGTTTGTATATTGTACGACACCTCTTCTGAGTTTAGTAGTTATTAAGTGTAATCAATGAGAACGTTTGCTCTTCTCATCCGTCATGATGCTGTCAGATGTATCGGAAGAGGACACCGAGACAGACAGAGCGCTGGGCCAATTTAAGAAAAAAACCGAAATGGACAACAACACAAACACAAGCTGGAGGTGGAAGAACAAAACAAAAGCAGAACGACATGAGGCAAAGGCAGACAAAAACCTCATTTGATTGCGAAGCAGCAAACGACGACGTAATGTTTGTTTTCGCCGTTGTCGTGTTTCATAACCGCCAGATTTTCTCTGCTTCGATCGAAGCTTAGCCGTCTCCATGTAGCAGGTTAGGGAGGAGAAACAGGGATCTCAAATCGGCATCTGTATTCAGGTGCACTAATGGAATCACTGAGGCTAAAATGGCAGGAGGTGAAAGGTGAATGCACAGAGAACAGCAGAAAGCTCCACACGACTGCCGCAGCTGTCGCTCTGCCAAACCACTCGACTGTGATGGTATGGGAGATGTGTGTATTTCCGTGTGTAGATGTCCACGTTTGCCATTGTCTGCGTGTGAGTCGGGGAGGGGAATGACTAAAAGAGTAGCTTTTTTTTTTTTTTTTTTTTTTTAGTTACAGACTTTGGCGATCGATTCATTTTGTTCACAGGCATTCATCTGTGTAGCCCTGGTGTGGCTTTTTTGAAGCATACAGTCGGACGAATGTGTGCTGACGGTTACAAACAAAATAGTTACTGATTTTTATGAATTTCCTGGGGGGGAGGGGTTTGCTGTTTGTAGTTAGGAGACGGTGTAAACAGATACGACATACTTTACAAGCCACTGCTGAGTTAACCATAACTGAATATAAAGATTTTTATTTTTTTTTCAGAAATATTGACATTTGTTATTAATTTATGTTGGAAAGTGGCCCAGTATGCTATATGGTTCTCACATGTAGTGTTCTAATGGTACATCAACTTTATGTTGTTCACGTTTTGTCCACATGAAAACCTTTAATAAAATCATATCTACTATTTTTCTTTCCAAAAATGTCTTACAGACGCGGGATGCGTCTTAGAAATGTCTTCACTCTGATGAACGTCATCAGAATCAGCTTGTCCCTATGGCTGATTATATTTTTAATGTTATTTATTTTTTGTTTAAATCTCGTAGAACTGTACGTAACATAGCTTCAAAGGATATTGCAAGCTAAACCAACTTGGCATTTAAATTAGCATTAAATCTGTTAATACATGTTTCACAGAAACTAGAGTCAGCTTAAACTCATTCTAATGAAATACAGTGGGCAGGTTTTAAATTAGCATTTCCCTCTTTACTCTACAGTTTCAGGCTCTCCCGCTGTGAGCGCTGGATGTGTGCAGATGTGTACTCCAGCTCCCAATTTAAGATTCATCTGAGCATATGTATTCCCAACTAATTGATGTGATATTTTGCTTGCCTTTATGAATAATTGTTCATTAGTCTGTGGGCTTTCTCATTTTATTTTTGCAAGTAATGCGGGTAAAATATCTGTAATTTTCTAATAGTGTCATGTTCTTTGCTGTGAATGGAAATCGCCCTCAGATGTAGATGAGAACATTATATTCTTTTTGAGAGAGATTTAAAAAAAAAAAAAAAAAAAAAAAAAAAAAAAAAAACTGAACCATTTTTGTCTCTTGAAGCTACTTGTCAGAATATTTCCTGGCAGCGTGTACTTAAATCTTGACCTGTATGTTCATGATGGAGTTGAAGAAAGAAAAAGAACAAAAATAGAGAAGGTAAAACAGAATTAGCTTGGACAGGATAACATGGACGGATGCATCGGAGGAAAGACGGAACTGTTAAAAGAAAGACCAACACTGACTCGCCATCACGGTTAAAAAAATATGATGGATGATGGTCGAGTAAACAAACATATGGTGGAGATGAGCAGAGCTTAATCACAAAGAATTGATACAGATGTTGTTTATAATAGATTACAGTGTGATTACTGTAAATTAATTGTACGTAGCATTTTTTTTCAAGATTTTTTTGTGCTTTTTTTTTATTTATTTTAACTGCTCATACCCCCATAAAAAGAAAAAAAAAAAAAAAAAAGTTTCCTAAGGGCGAAGATTGTTCCATTTGGAGTGTTATTGAAGTGCCTGTGCTTCACTTTGTCCCCCTCCATTGTGACGCTCATAATGGAGACTTGATGATACCTTTAGCATCGCTGGTATTTCGAGGGGCCGCAGAAGGAAA
>NW_015113123.1:115352-119516 GCF_001443285.1 Poecilia latipinna | reverse complement strand
ATTCATTTTGTTCACAGGCATTCATCTGTGTAGCCCTGGTGTGGCTTTTTTGAAGCATACAGTCGGACGAATGTGTGCTGACGGTTACAAACAAAATAGTTACTGATTTTTATGAATTTCCTGGGGGGGAGGGGTTTGCTGTTTGTAGTTAGGAGACGGTGTAAACAGATACGACATACTTTACAAGCCACTGCTGAGTTAACCATAACTGAATATAAAGATTTTTATTTTTTTTTCAGAAATATTGACATTTGTTATTAATTTATGTTGGAAAGTGGCCCAGTATGCTATATGGTTCTCACATGTAGTGTTCTAATGGTACATCAACTTTATGTTGTTCACGTTTTGTCCACATGAAAACCTTTAATAAAATCATATCTACTATTTTTCTTTCCAAAAATGTCTTACAGACGCGGGATGCGTCTTAGAAATGTCTTCACTCTGATGAACGTCATCAGAATCAGCTTGTCCCTATGGCTGATTATATTTTTAATGTTATTTATTTTTTGTTTAAATCTCGTAGAACTGTACGTAACATAGCTTCAAAGGATATTGCAAGCTAAACCAACTTGGCATTTAAATTAGCATTAAATCTGTTAATACATGTTTCACAGAAACTAGAGTCAGCTTAAACTCATTCTAATGAAATACAGTGGGCAGGTTTTAAATTAGCATTTCCCTCTTTACTCTACAGTTTCAGGCTCTCCCGCTGTGAGCGCTGGATGTGTGCAGATGTGTACTCCAGCTCCCAATTTAAGATTCATCTGAGCATATGTATTCCCAACTAATTGATGTGATATTTTGCTTGCCTTTATGAATAATTGTTCATTAGTCTGTGGGCTTTCTCATTTTATTTTTGCAAGTAATGCGGGTAAAATATCTGTAATTTTCTAATAGTGTCATGTTCTTTGCTGTGAATGGAAATCGCCCTCAGATGTAGATGAGAACATTATATTCTTTTTGAGAGAGATTTAAAAAAAAAAAAAAAAAAAAAAAAAAAAAAAAAAACTGAACCATTTTTGTCTCTTGAAGCTACTTGTCAGAATATTTCCTGGCAGCGTGTACTTAAATCTTGACCTGTATGTTCATGATGGAGTTGAAGAAAGAAAAAGAACAAAAATAGAGAAGGTAAAACAGAATTAGCTTGGACAGGATAACATGGACGGATGCATCGGAGGAAAGACGGAACTGTTAAAAGAAAGACCAACACTGACTCGCCATCACGGTTAAAAAAATATGATGGATGATGGTCGAGTAAACAAACATATGGTGGAGATGAGCAGAGCTTAATCACAAAGAATTGATACAGATGTTGTTTATAATAGATTACAGTGTGATTACTGTAAATTAATTGTACGTAGCATTTTTTTTCAAGATTTTTTTGTGCTTTTTTTTTATTTATTTTAACTGCTCATACCCCCATAAATAGAAAAAAAAAAAAAAAAAGTTTCCTAAGGGCGAAGATTGTTCCATTTGGAGTGTTATTGAAGTGCCTGTGCTTCACTTTGTCCCCCTCCATTGTGACGCTCATAATGGAGACTTGATGATACCTTTAGCATCGCTGGTATTTCGAGGGGCCGCAGAAGGAAACAAAAAAAAAAAAAGTTTTCTTTTCTAATGTTACATAACCGAGAACACAAAGTACCACTCTCGCTTTCTTTCAGTTGTGCTAATTTAATGTTATTTTTAACAAGAAAAGAATTTTGGTCCTGAAATAAATGGCAGGTAAGACGTGGTAAAATAGAAACTGGTTTATCTAAAATCATAAAATTATCACAATAGTAAGCAAAAGGTCAAGATTAAGCTATAGTAAACTCTACGTATTGCATGCATCTTTATGAGGCTGTTACATAACACCAACGGCTATGATTTCCCTTCCTTTTATCTCAAGCACACTCGCAAGTTGCAGTAAAACTGGAGAGTCTAGATGAAGTCTGCAGCATATCAATGATTTGTGAATTTCAAACGTAGAAGACAGCAGTAGGTAATAACCTTTACACACGTTACACACTCTGCGCCAGTCGCTTTACACGTTAAGACGATTTGTAACGAATGATTGTTGAGGTTCTTGTGATAGTGCACTGTCACGTTCAGCCGCTCCGAATTGGCTTTGGTGCAACGCACGAAGGATATGCCGTGAAACATTAATTTGGCTGTAAGCATCGCTTACGTCTAGAACGCATAATAAATATCTCAGCAAAGCTTTGTTTTAACAGGCAAGACAGATGGAAAAAAGATCAAATGTTCCATTTTAGTGAATCTTGGCTCCTGCCAAATTCTCACGCAACTAACACAAACCGATCAAATTTCAAAGAAGCTTTACAGCACAAAACAGAACTCCTATGTTTTTTTTGTTTTTTTTTGTGTATGGAGACTGGACTTTGAAAATGGAAGAAAAGGAATTGGAGAAATTGTCAATGAAAGCGAAGAGCGCGCAGCTTGCCAAAAGTCCTACAAAACAGCGATGTATGAATGTGCCTCTTTCTGTCTTGTGCAACATTTACCAGAACAAACATCCGCATGCATTAAATCCTGTATGTGTTGTGCTTCATTGTTGAAAATAAGCGAGCAGATAAGCCCTCCTGGACCGCATAAAAGAAAAAAAAAAATATCTACAGAGTGACTTTGGCGGTAAATAGCAGAAGGGATTCAACCTTTTCCAAAGACACAGCCGAAGCACAAGAAAACTGTATTGTAAATGAAAGTGCCAGAATCATTTCATATCTTTCAAATCTTTTGTGAAATTTGTTAAGCCACAGCAGCGATTTACCAATTTTCCTCAATGGAAACACTCTGGCGAGGATTTAAACTTTAGCTGTCATTCGGAGAGATATCCGTGCTTCTCAAAGCAGCGGTCTGAGCAAAACACCTCCTATGCTTCCAGTGCAGAAAGGAGCTACTAATACAAATTTCTGCTTGAAAATCCCATTACGTTTGCAAATGTAAAGTGAGACGAGGAGAGAGAGAGATCGCTAAGAGTGCAGACATTCAGACGTCACACCAGCAAGATGACTGGAGACGTGAATATTCACATAAAAGTACTATCTGGTCAAAATATCCAGTCATCATTTATATTTACATACGTCTGTCGTAATCTGTTTTTACCCATCAATTTCAACAAGTTGAACAGATACGTGTCATCATCAAGCTGAAAATGTTTTACTTTTTCTCTGCAGGGACAAACTTTTGAAATCAGGTAACATTTAGCAAGTCCTGGTGGACCTGGAAACAGATTTAGTCCTCTCTCTTGCTTCCTACCGCACCTCTTCTGCCCACTACATTTTTTTGTGAAAATTGTTGGATACAGATCTCTGTGAACAACCATGTTCTTCAGTGATGACCTTAGGATGCGACACCTTGAATTTTTTTTCACAATCACTTCTAATTTTCTGACCAGCTGAATTTTTGGTTTTCATCGCATGTAAGTCATTGTCATCAAAATTTCAAGAAAAGAGATTTAGTCTCATATATCTGTGTATGATGATTTTGTACAATATAAAAGTTTCACTTTCTGTGATGACCACCAATAAATATCGCACCATTGTGCAATATTCAGCATTTTTTGAGCTCTACTAATATGTTATTTTTGTGATCCTTTATTTTGTTTTTCTGCAGCTGCATTGAGGAATGGGCTTAGCCATTGAAATTGAACAGATTTAATTAAAGACCTCAGAAGGGCAGCAATTTATTATTTTTTTTTTTTTTTACATGGGGTCAGGTTGATTTAAATACCATTTTCCCTTTTATGAATTAAACTACCAGTTAAAAACTGCTGTTAAATTTTCGCAGGTTGTTCTTGTGCGATATTAAAATAAGCTTGATTATCGAACAGTTCAAAATATGACAAGAGATAAATTAGTCAGGGGAGAAACATGTTTTTCACAGCATGTGAGCACAAAGAATAGTAAGAAATCAAACAGCTTTAAATTGGCTGGCAGGTGCTGTCTGACGATGCAATTACAATTTGTAAATGATGCTTGACTTGTGCAACGCTGCACATACAGCTCTGGAACAAATTAAGAGGCCACTTAAAAGGATCAGTTTCTCTGATTTTACTTTTATGTTTCAGTAAAATCAACATTGTTCTTATCTGCTCGAGAGGGTAGCCTCCCTCCGCCTACGGGTGGGGGGACGGGTTCTGACTGTTGTCTGTGCTTACGGGCC
>NW_015113123.1:109929-110477 GCF_001443285.1 Poecilia latipinna | reverse complement strand
ATGGATGGATGGATGGATGGATGTTCTTTTATTCTAGGAACTTCTGACAACATGTCTCAGAAATTCCAAGCAAAAATTTAGTATTTAGTTGCAGAAAATAAGAAATGGTCAAAATAACGGAAAAAGATGCAGCGCTTTCAGAACTCAAATAATGCAAAGAAAACAAGTTCATATTCATTTAGAAACAACAACACTAATATTTTAACTGAGGAAGAGTTCAGAAATCAACATGTGGTGGAATAACCAGGAGGTTTTCATTGCAGTGGCCTCCTCATTCTTTCCAGAACTGTATTTAAGTTTTTTGGGAACATTTTTTGAAAAAATGTGAAAATATGGCACAGTGTAAATTTGGAGAGTAAATTTGAATTTGCAGTGTCAAAGTGGTGAACAATAAAAATGAATCAGCTCAGCTTCGACCAGTCTGAAATGAACTCTGAGTTAGTTCATGTGAATTTGAACAACATCCATAACGATAAATGCAGATGACTTTTTTTCCCCCCGTCATTTCATGTAATTGGATCCCATTCTGTTGTTTTGGCTACAAGTTT
>NW_015113123.1:97778-105842 GCF_001443285.1 Poecilia latipinna | reverse complement strand
GATATCCTGATAATTGGAATGATCTCTGCAGTCCCCCTTTTTTTAAATATGGCAACCACTAAGAGGTGGTCACTGAGGTTTGGCAACTCAGCGTGGCGCTGCTCTGTAATGGACTGTTTTAAGGGCTGAGTAACTGCTTTCAGCGGGGAGATTCAGGGACAAACCAGTCGAGTCAACGGGGCATTTCATGTTCTAAAGCTCTAAAGTGGCTATGAAACTCCATCGCGTGGGGAGCTTTAAAAATATATAAAATAGACAAAAACAGCCTTCATTTTCATAAAAAAAAGCATTTGTTAACTTTTTTTTTACGTATGGGTCTTCATCTACCATACGTTACCTTGCAAAACAATTCATGAGCCATGATCTTTATCATGTTTTGACATAATGCAGCCATGTACATTTACTTTTTTTTTTTTTCTCTTTTTTTGGTGTGTTATTTCATTGCAGTGTGCAACATTGAAGTTGATACAAATTTTTCCCAGTTTTTCAAACAGTAAACAATAAAAAAAAGCACAGGAGTGTCCAACCATCATACAAAACAAATGGATCCCAGAAGTAAACGTGTCTTGGTGTGAAACGTGTGTATTAAATGCATAAAAAGGCAAAATACCTTTCAAAATGCCGTCTGGGACTGAAATGAATGTATCATTATCCGCACTGAGTCACGGATCAACAAGGACTCAAAGGCCACTTAGCAAGAAACTTCAAAACTTCAAAATCAACAAAAAGAAACAGATTACAGTTTGCAAAATGACAGTCCGCAAACACGGCAGGAACAATCTGTTTCCAAAGGTCTTCAAAATGTTGGATTATTCTATCAAATACTAAGGAAATTATTGGAAACTTTTCAGCTTACAGAAAGTAAAAAAAAAAAAAAAAGAAAATGTACTTTCTCATTAGGATTTAGTGAGTAAAGTAGTTTTGGTAATCCTATCGGAGACATTTATCTGAAAACTAAGGAAACAACCCAAATATACAGGTGAGTCAGGAATCTAAACCACAAACTCAGAAATAACTACAAGTCTTAAAAAGCAACAGGTGGCGATGAAAAGAGTGTGGGACCACTGTCTGTTCGATTTTACTCTCCCATTCCAGTTTTCATCTAGGTTTCTTCTTCACCTCCTGTTTGATATATTCTCATCTTTCAGAAACCTTCTCAGACTGCAGCTAATTTAAATACATATACACATCACAACTCCAGGGGTGAATTTTTATTTCTTTTTTTTTTATATATATATACCATAAGTAAACATCACCTAAACATCTAATATTAAAAGCTAAAAATGGCAGCAGCAGCAGCGTCTTTGGAGAAACTGTTTTTGTTCATCGCCTGTTAAAGACCCCCCCACTCAGAAAAAATCTCAACAATTCATGCAAAAGAAGAAGTTTGACTGCCATTGTGCCTTCACTTTCTAAAACCCTTCTCCCTTGTAATTTTTGGACCTAAATCCTGTGTCTGACTGTTGGTGACAAGTTTCTCCACATATCCCACAGAGAAACGCTTTCTCTCACACACACACAAGTATTTTCTGTCAAGCTGCCTCATCCTCGCTGTCTGTCATTTTCCTTTCTCTCTCTGATGAGCACACATGCTCACACACACACACATGCATACACACGCACACACACACCTCAGGTCCCCCGTGGGTCCTGTTTAGAGCGTTACTTTCTTTGTCAGTGAGGAGCCACAGTGAAGCTGCTGAACCTAAGGGAAGATAGGCCAATTTAACCCTCCCTGCATCACTCCTGCTCTCATTCCCTCGTCCTCTTTCCCAACATTTCTCTCAAGTCCCTGCTGACTTGTTTGTCCCAGTGGTGTTTACCTCCTCCGCCTCTCCTGGCTCGGCTCAGCGTCCACCTTGACAGTAAGGCCATTATTTTTCTTTCTCACTTGTATCCTCTCTTCTCACCTTCTCCTCTTTTTTTTTTCTTTCTGTCTCTCCCCCTCCACTGCACCCATCTGCTTTTTCTCTTTCTGGACCCTAATTGGCTCGGCACTCCCCCCCCCACCCCCCTGTCATCTCCAGTGTTTCTCTGAAAGCTACAGTGAGCCCAGCAGGAGACAGGAGAATGTGCAAGGCCCCCTGCTCTAACAGAGTCCAATGATTGTTCTCATCTTTATTTACACTATGTGCTTCCTCATTTGCACCAAAAGACAGGGGGTTAACATCGTGTTGTACGCACTCGGGCGTCCGCAATCAACCAAAGCAACATGACCTGTAACGTGCTTTGGTCATGAGCTGAAGTTGACAGTCACCTGGATGTTACTTTGAAGGTGAAGTACCCACTGAAACGTTTCACCGGTGGAACAGGACTCCCCAGCAGAAGGTACGCAAATGTGCTAAACCTGCATAACAAAACGCGTCCGAGGCTGCAAGTTCAACGCGCCTGCACTTTGAATGCAGACGCTTGACATGCTGCTCTATACCTAGGGTTTCGCGAGTCTGGTTTACATCCAAAGTCCATGCGGAGGCGTGTCGAGGGTGCGTCAGACACTCTAACTGTTGTTTTCCATTGCCGGCCTGTTTGTCAGACGCGTTGGACGCACAGTGACGGACCCTCGACGTGCCTTCGCATAGACTTTGAATGTAAACCAGATGCAGGAACCGCGTTTGGTGTGAACGCACCATTAAACAGATGTCAACGGCATCAAGGCAAGGAAGTTTCTCACAATGCCTGTAGGATTTCACCTCACACGCAAGGATTGAGGCAGTGGATTTGTAAGCACCTGAACTTCCTTTCAGTACATCAGAAAATAGCCACCAGTGACAAACTGCTAAACGAATTTCCCAGGCAGCAAAAACACTACATTCAAGAAGAGGACCAGGAGGAACAAACCACCACCAACACGATGAGGAAATAATGTTTTAAAGTTTGACTAATGCCCAGAGGGGTGCGGACCAAAGAAACTGAAGAAATATTAATCTTGCAGTGGGTGTTTCTTGTTTGGGTCTTGGAATAGTGTACTGTCTGAACCAAATAAGATTGCAGAATGGAGAAAGTTGATCTCACATCGAGACTGACAAGAGAGCATCTATCATTCATTCACAAACAAATCAAGAACATATGCACATTGTTCTTGATGGCGGGAAAATGGAGGTACAAGAAATGCACAACATTTAAAACAATATTCAGTTTGAGGTGAAACGCTGGTATATGATGGTATATTTAAGAAACCAGCACAAATACAACAATATTTAAATCCATACAACCTAAAGTATTTCCTGGGTTACAAAACTCCAGCACACCCTCGGATATTCTGTCCATGGACGGTTTTAGTGGCAAATGTTGGAGCATTGTTGCATGCAAAGCATAAAAAATGAATAATACTGTTCCAAGAAATTTGTGTCTGAAACTGTGAAATAAGCTAGGCAAAGTACAGCATGTTACTTCAGCTAAAAGAGAGTATGACAGCAAAAAAAAAAAAAAGAGCTCAAAGAGTTCTATGTGCATTTAAGAGTGTAAATATTTGAGTGGCCCCTGCTGTTGCTGTGCATTCTGCCTTGAGCAGAGTAATGCTTTTCTGTTCTCCAGAGCTGAGACCTCACCGCCTAGCTTGGCTAAACCATTTCATGGTCTGCTTTGGAGGTTCCCATGTTGGAAATGGCAAAATGCCTTTAGTTATTTATGATTTGTTGCATTAGACTCTCATGCTTTACATTCACTACAGTCAAAGTATAACGTATAGTTAGAGATTCACTCAAAAACAGAGCCACCCTGTACATATTTGTGATTTAACAAAATAGTTGGTTTCTTTAACTGTGGGGGGGAACGTTAGCTTCTTTATTATTCCATTTAACGCATTGAAAACAATAATGATAAAGTCTGTTTACTGCTGAGGTGCTCTATTGTTATGTTTTAATGTTTCAGTGAAGAGTACCATGACTTACGGTAATTTTTAAGACACTTTGGGAGACGGGAAAGAAAAGACTTGTTTCCTGAAGCCGCCTGGACGTCCAGAGAATCAGCCAGACCTTTAGGGTCGCACAAGGCTGTGTGTATTACTGCCCTTATGTAAGTCGGGACCAATCCAGGTGCATCATGTTAGCCAGACAATGACGAAAAGGAAGTCTGACAACGAAAGTTCAAAAGTGGTTGACTATCTACAGTGCTCTTTGGTCGGAATAGTTTTACAATTTGAAGATACTTTAAACATCTGAACATTGCAGGATAGAAGCAGTTGTACCGTCAGAACTGAAACAATGAACATGCAAAAAGTAAATATATATTATGATTTTTCTGCTTTTGGAAAAGAATTGATGCCATTCATGACACATGTTGTTTATATTCTATAAGAACTAATATCATTTAAATATTAAATATATTATTTAATAAAACAAACCTGTTTAAGTGAAAAGTTACAACCTCATTTACATGAGGTCAGAGATCTTTCCGATTATTTTCGATATGCTTTTCACCCTTTTTCTTCATTTCACTTTGACTTTTTTTTTTGTATTGTTTTATCTTTTGCCTTAAGATGTCTAAGCAACAAAAGGTACATTTTCAGAATTTTTCTTTTCTCTTACCTTTATATCCCAATATGCTTAATTTTATTTTTATCATTTTAACAGCAAGTACAACTGTTAAAATTATACTTACAAGTAGCTTTACATGAACAAAATGGCCGAATTGTAGGTTTGACTTAAAATCTTCCCAAATTGTAAAGCTTATCTACAATAATTAGGAGGTAATTCCTAGATAATGCTTAGTCAGTGTACGAGAAAGAAAAGCTAATATGAGAAGTGGGTACAGAGGCACATCTTGACTGCAGTATATTTTACAACACAGCCAGAAAAGCCTTTGGACCTCCTGTACTCTGTGTTTACTTGTCATTGTTTGCGCCTCCTCATCTTTTAACACCACTTATTCCTGCTCACTCCACTCTCTCTGCTCTCACCTCGCAACTTCCCATCTTCCTCTTCTGCACTATCTCGAGATGCAGATGAATAATTCATCTCCACTCTTGTTAAAGAGAACACAAACCTTGAAAAGAGACAGATGAGAAAAGAATCCCCTTCCACTAACACGTCAAATGCAGTGGCACAACAGTTAGGAGCTAGAGGCTTTTCCCTGCCTTTTTTTTTTTTTTTCTGTTTTGTTTTGTTTTTGTGCATGCGGGGGTGTGTTTCCCCTCCACCCACATTTCCTCTCGGCCCCACTGCGCACTTTTATGCCATCCTCCTTCGCTCAGCATGGGTGCATCATTTTCTACCCCGGAGCATGCCCAGGATGGTCACAGCTGTGAGGAAATGTCAGACGTTTACCACCCGCCAATCTCCTCACCAAATATGCATGCTCATGCAAACACACGGGGGGGAAAGAAGCGCAAACACAGAACACACGCGTGCACGGACATAAAATGCTGATGTGCAACACGCAAACACACGCATGCTAACGCTCTATTTACACACAACACAGCGGCAGAAATCTCATTACTCAGAGGGCGCATGGCATTGATTTTTGCCTCTCCTCGGTCGTGGTGAGTTCTTGGCTTGGCACAGTCTGGGCTCATGCGAGAGCACCCACAGCAGCACTACGGGTTAAGCCGATTACATTTTTTTGGGGGAGCAGGGAAACCTGAGGGGCAAAAAAGATCCAGTTTTGTTCCCCCTTCTGCCCCCCACAACCTCTTTCCCTGTCTGTTTTTTTCTTTTTTTTCTCTCTCCCCTTTCCTTTCTCCTTCTCCTGATTATATGCTTGAGAGGTTTAAGCAGCATGGGGTTGTGGTTGCATTCATTGACACGAGCAAGGAAAAAAAAAAGATTTCAGATTTAAAGTATTACATTTGTAAATGATGAATAAGGAAAGACTTGAGGAAAGGAAGGTTGGGCTGTTTGAGAGAAAACCGGTGCACAGATATGTTACTATAAAAAATAACCTTCAGAGCAAACCGAACGGATAATGAGACTGAATGAATATTACCTCACTGGTTGTTATATTTAACCATAAAAAAAATAAAAAATAATATATATAATAAAAAATAAAAAAAACAAAGCAAAACAGAATACAATGGACTGGAAACAGGGTTGGGCTATTTCCCCAACCTTTATCTGGCTTGTTGTCTGGTTTGTTCAAAACTTTCTTGAAGTTATATTGAATAAAATGTGTCTTTTGTTCTAAGAGGGAGAAAAGCAACTACTGAGATTTCAGGAAGTCTTCTGAAAGTGTTTATGCACCCTTTGAATCCTTTTTGTTGAATCAATCTGTCCAAGTGGGATTTCATTGATGGACCAGCACAAAAAGTGTCAAAAGTAAATCTGAAATGTGTTCAAACCCGTCAAGACAATACTTTATACCAGATGTGCACATCTAGATTATAAAAAAATAGAAAAAACATTCAAGACCTGCTCCAGGCTCTCAATTGAATTTAAGTTGGAACTTTGATTAGGCCATTTTTGAATAAAAATCAAAACCGATCTACATTTCATTTTGTGTTTTGACCATGTTTGTTTTCACAAATATCACTATCAACGTAAATGTGGAAAAAGTTCAGCTTTCGTATCAGATTGTCCGAACATCTTCTTCCAGGTTTGCTTCGTCCCCTGCCTTGCGGCACACCGCAACCAGGACTTGTAATCATTTTCTTGAGACACCTCCAGTAACCACTCTGCCGTATAAAGGCTGTTTGGTGAGGCCACGACTAATAGTTTTACTGTGGAGCGATTCGATCACCTGATCTGTGGATCTCTTGCTTGCATCTTGCTCTTCTTGCAAGGAAACAGCTGAAAAATAGTTTTTCCTGCCGTAAACTTCTGCACAGCTTTATCCTTCACCTGTCTGCTGTGTTTCATCATCATTATGATGCTGTCGGTCCTTTGATGCTCTGATATTTTTTTCTCCTCACCGTTATGCGCTCCTTTGTGTCGGAAGTTTCACGTAGACCCTGGATAAAATACATTAAAGTGTGTACGAAACGCATACACAATGAAGAGTTATGAATATCGCGTATGTTTTCATAATGCCAGTTTATTTCATTGTTCTTCTTCTAGACGGTGAAATATGATTCAGCAGATGGAAGTCAACTGAGGTCTCTCCTCAGCAACGACTGAATCCTCATTATCGCTTTTTCATAATTCTGTTTTTCTTCCTTCTTAAAAAAAAAAAAAAAAAAAATTGGTTATTCTAATGGCTGCTGTTCCATTTAATTATATAGCAATTATCTGCTTCCTTGTGCCTGACTGGCTTTGTATTGCACTAAAGCAAAGTCAGGCTGTGTCTATTACATCCCCGCTGGCGTGGCAGGCTCACTTAAGATGTAGTGGGGCTTTTTTTTTTTTTTTTGACGCAGGACAAGCTGAATGTTTGCCCGAACTTCTTGTCAAGTCCAAGTAACCCTCTGTTTTTTTTTTTTTGTTTGTTTTTTTTTGTCTTTTTCACTCCGTTCCTTGGTCGATGCACTCCCCGGTCCTGTTGGACCCGTCTCTGTGGTTCAGAGTGATAATTAGTCTGCAATCTGAGGGAGAAGGAATCATTGATATGTATTTTTCTCCTTCTATTTTTGTCCCCCCCGAGTCAAGATGATTCTTTGAAGTTGGGGCTTGTATGAAATCACTTGATCTTTATTTCTTTAAGTTCATTACTTATTTTCTAGTTGTGTGCATGTCATGCATTTTTAACAAACCCTTTGAGTTGACTTTGTGATGTGTTGTAGCCGAGAACATCAAAGGAATCGCTTCCTCTCTGTCTCCCTTCTTTTCCCTTGGTCTCAGTTTCTCTCTCTCTCATTCTTCTCTCCTTTTCATCTCCTTTCCTGCCTTTTACACTCAGAACTGCTGGCTCAGAGAGCTCGTCTTCTCAGGCACATTTTTTTTTTCTCTTTTTTTTCCCCCTTTTTTGAATGTGGATGGGGGGGGGGGGTGGAATGAGACGTTGATGCTTGCAATAATTGTTCTTTTAAAAACTCATTTAAATTTTCATCCAGAGCATTAAATACGGTACCATTCCAATGATGAGATAATGAACTTATCCATTACTCTCTAGAAGAAATTCCCTTTTTTTTTTTTTTTTTTTTTTTTTTTTTTTTCAAAAAGCGGTAAAAGGAAAAAAGATTTTTTTTAACTTTTC
>NW_015113123.1:93841-94370 GCF_001443285.1 Poecilia latipinna | reverse complement strand
AAAAAAATTTCTTTTTTTTTTTTTTTTTTTTTTTTTTTTGTCTTCCAGAAGCTCGGAAAGCTGAAAGAGATTCTCTTACACGTTTCGACAAGCAGATGCTTTCATCCCCGTCCAAACGTTTTAATCAGCATCTACTGGAGGAACACGAGAGAAATGAAAAGTTTTAATTCGTGGTAAATGCTGGTATCTGTTCATATTTTATGCTTTGGATAAAGTCAGAGTCCCGTCTGAGGCATATTATCAATGTTCGCTGTTGGCTTGAGAAAATATGCAACAGATATGTAGTATTTTTATTGCTAACTCATCGGCAAGTCAGCATTTACGCGTGAATTTTGACACGATTGACGTTTGAAAAGAAAAGTTGATTTTTCAGGTTCATAATGGTACTAGAAACCTTCTGAAAGTAGTTTCAGGTTTAATCCATTTATATATTTATACATTCCAAATGACAGAAAAGTTATGTGCTAACCTCTTCAAATTCTTAAAGTGTTCCACTTACTTTCATGGCCACATGTGTATAAATCCATCA
>NW_015113123.1:28076-88699 GCF_001443285.1 Poecilia latipinna | reverse complement strand
AAGTACTTGTACTTCGTTACTTCCCACCACTGAAATCCATCACACAGTTTCTACAAACATCTGTGAAACAACACGTCACTCTCGGTATCTCCTTGAATTCAACTGGTTTCCGTGATACGATGGTCAACATATTTTCATTTCACTTGACCCAAGTGCGTCGAGGAAACAGTGTTGTATTGCTGGCCTCTTTTACCCATTCCAAAACTAGCTGTACATGTTTTCTGAGTAATTGTACTGTTACAACAACCATCTGTGACCAAATCTCAGCCATCTAGGTGTTTAGTTACGGTCGTCCCTCAGCGGCTTTCCAGTTAACTCCCACCATGCATCACTACAACTGGCAAGAAAACAGCCGTGCAGCAACATGCTACTGCTGCTATGCTTCACAGCCGATATGGGGATGTTGGGTTTGAACGTCTCACATTGACTCAGTAAACATAAATCTTGTCAGTCGGGCCAAATAGTTCCATTTTTTCCTCGTCTGACCAAAAACGTTCATTTTGGACGAGTCGGTTCCGTCTCGGATAGGATTCTCTCAGTCCATGGCCATGTAAAAGTTTACAGTTTATGACGAGCCTGGGGCGAGGCGATTTCTGGGTCTATTCCTGAACAACATAACCTCTTTATAAATCATTATAAAGGCAAGGTAGTCGGTTATCTGACCAACTTGTACTGTCTGAATGCACAAATGTTTGAACTGGTAGTCTTTGAAATTGCTTCAGAAAGGCGTTGCATAAATATTTTTCAGAGTTCCTTTGATACTCCCATTGTTCTCTCAGTATAAATCAGCACAATGACTACGATCAAACAGATATGGTGAAGGGATGAGTCCCTGTGGGTGCCGGTTCAAACCTTCGCTCCATCAGTCGTGTGGTTGGCCAGGGCAGTTTTCCTGCTCTGCATATTGGTGGTGGTCAGAGGGTTCGGTAGCGTCGTTCATGTGACAACCTGCCGTCTGTCAGTCTGCAACAGAGCAGCTGTGGCCACAATGTAGCTTATCACCATCAGTGTATGGACGGGTGAATGACTGTGCTTTGAAATCCTTGGACTTGACAAAGGGCTTTAGGAATGCAGGACATTTACCACCTTATGCTGGCAAAGTAAAACATTTCAGAGCTTTCAGAAATCCTGATTAAAAGGTTTAAATTGATGTGTTTTTGTACATTCAAACCTGCATCTGGAATGTGACCCTGGATGAATTAGAGAAAATCCACACTAAGTTAAACCCTTTCATGCATGAATTATGATCCTTTATGTCAGGATTCAAAAGGTTTATTTTATTTTCTTAAGGCGTAAAAAAAGGTGGGCAAACAAATTTTGTAAAAAAAAAAAAAAAAAAAAAAAATTCTAGGATTTTTTCTAGGTAATCAGTTGTATTTTTCTCCAAATACAAGGTTGTTATTTGGAAGATACATCACTAGTATTAGTCTTTAGGGGTTACTTGATGTCACAATATGTTTTTTACCTGCAAGAGTTGTCTAAAGTGAAAGTAGGGACGGTGTTTTGTATATTCAAGGATATCCTTTAACTCAGGATATTCCTGAGTTGCTTTTTTCCTTTGTCTGCCATATTGGATTTAACAAATACATTTTTTTTGCACTTACAGTGGATGGCCAGTAGTTGATAGAGTGTTGTATGGTTCAGTGGTGTCCACTTCAGTGGTCTGTGTGCATTTAAAACATAAAAATCCACAAGGAGCACTACAGCATGGCTTTTAGACAGCTGTCCACTGCAGTGACCGCTATGCATGAAAGACTTAAAATACTAATTTTTTTTTTCTTTTCTGACCACTGTACTTTTATATACGCTTCTCTCTTAAGAGGACTGTAAAAGATGTTTTAAAGCCCAAAAACAATACCAGGATCGTTTACGGCCTCCTGCTCACACCTATCTTTGCATCAAGGAATTGCCAATATTAAGTTTCTTTTCTAAAAACACAAACATACTAGTAAATGTGTTTTTCCCTCTCTCTCGTTTTTTTTTTTTACATAATTAAATCATTAAAAATTCCTTGCAGTTAAACTTGACATATGTAACGCCGTCTGTGAACGCGCTGACGCGCGCCGCTCCATCTGCGCCCTGCCTTTGCCAAACATCTTGCGAGCTGCGGGGCGCGGCCCGCCCTCAGGCCACCGTAGAAGTGCCCTCTCGCCTGAAGGCGCTCGGCGCGGGCAGCTGTGCCGTGAACGTTCCCAGTTACGTGGGTGCAGAGAGAGTGCGTGGCCCCTGCTTTAATTTCTTTTCGCCCACATGTGGTACATCCAGCGAAATGTTATTTTAATCATCTCTCAATGACGACCAGACACAGGCTGTCGTGTGAGGAAAAGCCTCATGTCGCTTTGGCTGCTAATGATTAAGAAACAAAAAAAAATAATAAATAACATTTCATTTTAATTCTTGTCATGGAATATTTAAGCCTTATTCAAACAGTAGTTTCTGATGAGGGAAAAAAAAAGGTTCTACATAAGTGACTGATATTTTATACTCCCACCTATTTTCAAAGTATTTTTGGCTGATAGCAATTTAATTCACTCTTGTGTTCCTTCCCCACATAACGCTGACTGCGGTCTGTAATCAGCTTACAGAACAATTTCCTCAGCACATGGATTTAGCGATAGAAACTTGCTTCCTTTTGTTGTCTTTTCTTTTTGCCATCTTGGCCTCTCACATTTTATCAAAGGTATTTTGTTTCAGTAAAAAGTTACAATGACTGTAAGAAACGTCGCTACGATCTCTTATGAATAGTTCTAATTAGAGACCAAGGGCAGAAATTGTTAACTTTTTTAAAATTTATTTTAGTAAAGTACTTTCCAAGTCTATGTGGTGTTTTTAAAAGAAAATCCTTAAATATTAAAATTAAAACTTAACTTAAAAATTAAACTTTAATTTTTTTTAAAGATCTCGTCTTACCTCTGAAGAAACAAAGACCCCTAACATTGAAGCACCTAATTTTATGCATCTTTTATTTATCTGTGCAATATCAAGAGAGTTTGCAAAGCAGCACGGGATTTTAGTTTTTTTATTTTTTATTCCACCCCCCATGTGAATTTTTAAGTCACATTTTCCCCGGAGCCAGGTAAATCCTTAATGTGCTTCGGCCTTAGGATTTAAAACACCCACCTTCATTAAAAAGGGGTTTATCTCAGCCTGAGTAAGCTTTTAGTCCGCTTTGGAAACAACCAGATGTTTCCTTTTTTTTTTTTTATGTTGTGCTTTTTCACAATTGTGAAACTCAAAAAGGAACAAGTGTGAAACAAGAGATATATAAAGAGGATTCACTGTTGAGCTTTAAAAAAAACCAGAGAATTTTAGAACGACAGATTAACAAAAATTAGCGCATAATTGTGATAAGCAAGTAAAAGGACTAATGGTTCGTAGTTTTATTACAAATGCCAGTTTGAAAAGTGTGGCTTGACTCTAGATTCAGTCCAATTCCAGAGATAAAATTGTCAGATGTTTAAAGTAAGGTGACGTTATTAAACAATCCCAAACTTTGACCAGAGGTAGAGAGATGGATGGATGAATAAACATGCATGATGGGATCTGGAGTCCAGACTACTGCTAAGTATTCAGTCTCTTGTTGGAGCGTTTATGAGATACCTTTAACCCGACTAAGACTTGGGAATTCACCAAATCTAACATGCTTTGTACAAAAATTATTATTCAGAGAAGCAGTTAGGAGGAATCTGGTAACTGTGCAGGAGTTAAATCATATGATGATGATTTATTTATTTATTTTTCCATCAGGCAAAGGGAAGATAGAGAGAATAGGACGATGGGAGGATGGAAGCAATTGGGCAATTCTGATGTAAAACCTTTAATAGGCTCCAAAAGAACAGGTCGAAAAGCGTTTCCTAAAAGAATTGTGTCTCAACAGGGGCCAAATTGAAATGGATCTCACAATTCTGAGATTTTTTTTTGTAAAAATAGAGGTTAAAAAAAAAACAAAAAAAAAACGAGAAAACATGACTCTTTTCCATCCACTTTATAAATCGTACTGGGATGCTGTGCACAATCTCACTACAGAGCTTGCAGTCGAGATGTGACAAAAAGGTGAGAAATCTCACACAAATAATTTAAACTTCAAAATTTTCATTAGTCTGAAAATATTATCCATCAACTGTCAGTTTCGAAGTGACAGCTCGACTAAGCAAGACGTGAACAGAGGAGAGAAGGGGGGCCGGGGGCCACGAAGACAGACGTGAAACTAAAAGAACAGAAAACCCTCAGACGGGGCCCTCCGTGCAATCAGTGCCGAGCGTGATCATGTGTGGATGGATTAGCAAGGTAATGGCGCATCAGTTATTTGGTGTAAAACAAAGACGTGTAGGAGGAAACAGATCCACTGTGGAGTGGAAAGAGGTGGGAATAGAAGAATAGCCATTAAGCCGAGGCATGTGAAAGACTCCCGCGGCTCGTTTCCACCAACTGTTGCACGACAGAAACGGAGGGCGTGGATTTAACAGGCGGAGGCATCGTGACGCGTCTACATATTTGAAGTGACTAGTGACAAACACGGTGCTTATGCATCCAACCAGGATCGACTATTCAGGAGAGTGGGTTAAAGAAAAAAACAGAGGGAGGAAAAAAACAAAAAAACAATGTGAGTTTACACCCGCATAAAACCTCACCAGCCGTTACTATGGAGACTGAGAAGTTGTGGGCCGAAGTTTCTTCTGGATTTCCTCCCTGGCGTCGCTTTATAAGGTCTTCTGCATCTTTTAATATTCTCACACACAGGCCTTTAGTCTTCCAGTGCCGGCTGCATTCTGTCCTGCCTAATGAATAGTTTCAATTTGAGCACGTGAGACGACTAATATGTGGAGCTTATAAATGAGCCAGTAAGTGCATGCCTTTGTAAGTTTGCCTTTTTTTTTCTGTTTACGGACTAAAGGGAAATCTCATTAACTCTTGTCAATGTAAACATAGTTGACAGTGAAAGACAAGTACTGTAGACATGTACATTTGCCAAATGTTAATTAATCGTTCAGACTAATAATATCGTAGCAGTCATCTATTTTCTCCGAAACATTATGCATTTATAATAAACAATCTCACAATAACACAACTTGAAAGTTGCATAAGTTGACATACATAAAAGTCTTTGTCAAAAGAATTCACCTACCTCCCCAAATCTTGGATATGTGCTGCTCAACGGTGGAGGAAAAGAAAAAAAACCCTGTTATTATGAGAAAACTGTTTATCTGCCATCATCAGCGGCTATGCTAATTAGCCTAAACATTCACAACATTCTGATGCAGTAGCAAAGCAGAGAGGAAGGTGGTGGGTGGGAGCGCCACATACACAAGGATGATTGATACTGATAAGACCCTCCTCCTGAATCTGATTGGTTGTTTCTGACGAAGAGGTGCATTTATGCAGATGACTACGGAGGACCACGGAGATTTTTTTTTTGTTATTTTTTCCATAGATTATCTGTTGCATGTTAAACTGTCAAAACAAAGTGTCCGTTTTAACAAGTATGTAAAAAAAAACAAAAAAAACACAAAAAACATGTCGTTTATGAAAGCTACACGTCTAAAGTGGATCTGCTGCCTTCTGTTGATACAAGTGTTTACCCGAAGAATCAAGTCCACATCAGGTAAAACAAAAAGCTCAAAAGTGAAAACACACGGCGGTGTCTGAGAAGTTTAAAGATTTACCAGAGACTTCTCTGTTTTATGAAGATTTCGAACCCCTTCAACACGAGAGGCTTCTTTGCTTTTGCACTAGATGTGACAAGACATAAAAGCTCAGGAAAAAAAAAAAAAACTTTGAACTTTTGCAGTCTATTTCCAGTCCGAATATATACATCCTTTTTTTTTTTTTTTCCCGAAAGTCTCAGCAAACATCAGACGATGAAGAAAGAAGAGAAAAAAAACAAAAAACAGGCTGTGGTGTTGGACTAAAGTAGGGCAGTGTGTGCAACTGGGAGTAAATGTGTTCTTAGTCTTTCCCACTCTGAAGTGTTTGCACTGAAGCTGAAGTGGAGCAGAGAGGCACATCTATCAGAAAACACTCAGCCAGATTCATAGCCTGGGGCAGCTCGGTCTGAAACATCCACGACCGCAACCTGCAGCCAAAACTCTGCCGGCCTGGTAATTACATGTTGGAAGGTGCGTACGGTACATGATTGGGAACTTTCTTGAAAGCTAAAAACTCATCAGCCTAAAGGTTTTTCTTCATTCGGGTCCATCCCGCCTCACATCTCTCCCCTCATTCTGTCAGTCATGCCCGACTCCAGGTTCTTAAGGAGTTCTTCTCCCAAGTCGCAAAGAACATGAATATCCAAATATCGTTCTAAAACATTACAAATCTTCCCAGCAGGAAGTCTCAATACGCGTTAGACAAAAAGAAGAAAGAAAATGCATGTTCTTTTTAACCTGTTCCACTTCTGCTGATTTTTTTTTTTTTTTGGAGATTTATATCCAGCAAAACCACCAAGTAAATTTTAAAATGAAGTAATAATGTAGTAGGTTTCGGGAGAAAATCAGTTGAGAATAAGAGAAAGATTAGATATTTGATATGATCAATCAGAAAAAGAAAAAAAAAATACCAAATTAAACTTTTTTTTTTCTCCCCTGTCTAAATTTCAAAGCCGTACCTGTGACAGGGAAGACAGAGGAAATAAGATTTTTGGGGAGGTTCTTCAGAGACTCTCCAATTTCACACTATCATATTAAAGTGTCCATCTGTCTGCGGATGGATGAGTGATACTCCTGCAAGGTGCAAGGTGGTCTGCAATTCCCATGAATAATTTGAGTGTGTCACTGTGGGCGGTCCTTTCTAAAGGAGATTGTCCTGCAGGAGGCTGGGTAATGACAGACATACTGGGTTTCTCTTTCATCCCCCACTCCAATTGATGAGCTAAGAAGATAATATGTATCCCAGAGGTTGGTGAAGTGACTGGCCTTCTCTAATATATTTAAGTCATTATTCAGACTCTTCTCTTGAATTGATTAGTATTCAGATTATGGAATTGGGGGGAAAAAAAAGAAAAAAGAAAAGGTTAGATACATATTTTAGATATTTGACATGAGCAAACCATGCTTTATAAATCTCACTAGTAATAAAAATAATAATAATAGATCCACACTGAGATGTTTTTTTTTTTTTTTTTTACAAAACAGATAATCCCCCACACCTCTGCAAGCGATCACTTCTGCCAATATGGCAGCTGTAGTGACAGAGGCTGGGAAGAGAGCGTGTCATTTGAACATGGAGGCAGGGAAGAAATGACATCGAGAGCAAGGTCTCAAGAAATTGGGGAGAATGGGAGAGAAATAAATAAAAAAAGAAATAAAAGTATGTGAGGAAACCCGGTGGTTCAGCACATTCTCGTTACTAACCTGGCCCCCATTGACCCCGGCCCCCCCCCCCCCCCGACTTCCCCTCCTGCATCACATTTTTATACACTTTAAATTTTCATTGTACAGGAGCACTTTCTGCATCATGCTAGGCGAACTCAATGTGTAGGCGGGCTGGAAACAATGCGAGGCGAGTCAGGATCCAGCAAATTTTGTAACATAAATGAGGAGGAACGCAGATTTTCTTCTGTTTTTGCTACATCCAAATGTTTCAAATCGTCAAATTTTAATACTAGGCAACGATAACCTGAGCAAAAATGATTTTGTTCAGTAAAGGGGGAGGAAAAAAAAGCTATCCAAATCAACCTGGCGCTGTGTAATTGCCCTCCCCCAAATCAAATAACTTATCATGCCGGCACGTTACTTCACTTCAGCACGTCATCCCAGCAACGCTTCGCCGTTCCCTCCACTGATGCCGTTTACAAGCGTGCTTAGGAGTGTTGTCGTTCGCATGATAAGCTCAGCGGTTCCACCGGGTGTTTGCTAATTGCTGCTAGTCTGGTGGAGCTGTGGGTCGGGGAGGAGGGTTGCTCCGTTAGCTGCAGCTTCGAGGTAGCGATTTGGGGAAATAGGCGGCGATGAGGAGCTCCTGAATAGTTGAAAACGGGAGAATCTTCTCCTAAGAAAATGTCCACCTCTTCTTTTTACATTACTATAAATGCAGTCCTTTTTACTCTGCCCTGCTCCTCCCCTAAGGCTCGGAGTTGATGCGTGACTGACAGCTGTGGACAGCTTGGTGAGACACAACAAACTCTGGGGACGCCACCAAGAGGGAAACTGAGATGCGAGTGCTAGAGAAGCAATTGGACACAGTGGGGAGACGTCAGTGTGAGTTTTTGTGTTGGGGAGAGAAGGATAAAGGTGAAAAGCCACCATGTCCAACGTCGATCTAAAGAATTCAGAAAGAGATGGAAAAACAATCATTACTTTTGTTTGCATGTGCAAAATTCCTTGCAAGTGTCGGGAGCTTTGTCCATGCAGAATCATTTTGATAAACTAATTCTGGTAGAGCTGAATCTGATCAAAATATTCCGATTGGGGCGTTTACTTATTCCAATCTGCCATTTATCCACATTACTAAATGTGAATAGTGACATTTATCAGTGTAGAAAACGTGGAACATTAGTAAAACTTCCCAGGAGCTAAAAAAAAAATCACTGATTTCCTCTGGTTATTGTTGATATCAACATTTGTTTTATGATTTAAATCATTTTAGGTGGGATGAAACCAAAACGTAAGGAACTCCGGTGGATTAGCCTAGAGACAACAATAAAAAAGGACAAAAAAAAGTTGAAACCAAACGAATTCTGCCTGTGTGATAAACAATACAGATGCCATCTCTGGTTTCTGTACTCTTCTCACAGTTTAGCCATTTAATGAAGGTCATATTCTCAACTCCCAAAGAAATACTAGCTGTAAAGCATTGCTAGAGTGCAGGAATTTGATTAGACTTCGTAAACGCAGTCTAGTGAGTTTGAAAAAGGACGTGTCCTTGGTCATTTTCTTTTGTGTGTGTGCGCGTCTACAGTTTGACAAAGAATATTCAGTATTGGTCAGAAGATTTTTCAGCATTTAACTGTCGCATACATGACCCTCGTCTTTTCAGTAGACGTAGAAAGACAGAAACATAAATGAGGACACATCTCTTAACTCTGACGTGGCACAGATGTGGCTTAAGTCAACCAAGCTTTTGCGTCCGGCTGCTTACGCAGTAAAGCATTTCCATATTAGTTGTAGAGCAAAGATCAATACAGAGGTCATTTTTTTTATTATTATTTAGCAAGAGGGTTTCCCCTTTTTTTGTTCCTGACTATATTTGGAAAGAGATTGATTTTCCAGAATTGCTCCATTCTGCTGATGGCGGAAAGACAGATGTTTCATCTAATCACCTGACACGGTCCATTTTTCTGAGGACGATTTCTCTTATGATTCTTTGAAGAAAACCATCTGGCAAGTAAGTACATTCATTCAGAAAAGCATGCATTCAGTGATTTGTTCAGCAAAACACATTTGTTGATCCTCATCAACAAACCTGAAGGATGCTAAATGGAACAGAGAATAAATCACAAAGAGGGAGAAAAATCTGAGATTTATTGCAAGTAACAATTATCCCACTATTCAAGGAGAACATAGCAAATCGCATTGCTGTCCATTATTGTGAAGCCTTATCTTAGGACGCTAAAAGCATCATCGCCAGTTCTGAGGAAGAAAGAGGGAGAGGATAGAGCCCAAGCAGCAGCTTGTAAAATTTATCATCTAGTATCACAATGGATGTCACGTAATCCTCAGAAATCAAGTACAGGTTCAGAGCCTGCGCGTGTTCGGGCTCATTCAGTCCTGAAACATCTTTTTGTCTATTGTACTCATTTCATTGACCTTACACAAAAAAAAAAAAAGACACAACAAAGACTCAAATGTTTGTCGAAAAGCCTGAAGAAATACATTTTTCGAGGTTATAAGAAAGGATCTCTCCTTGGAAAGAAATGATAGAGAGATTAGGCATAGTTTTCCACTTTGAGCAGTATTTTATTGGCTTTTTATTTAGCAGCGCACATTGTTTGGTTTCATTGCAGGTATGTTATCACTCTATCTGTGCAGCATAACTTTGTTGATCTTCTCATCTGGTTTTGTCACATGCAGATCAGAAAATTGCCGTTCCAACAGCCAGCCGATGTCGAGCCTTGGCCTCTAATCACCTTACTTCTGTTTCTCTGCTGCTCCCCCTCATCTCCTTATCAAAGACCCAGCTTTTTAATCCAGCATGCTTCTCTGGTTACAGTCACTCATGAGTGTCCTGGAAATCCACCCCATCTCTGCTTCAAATCCATGCAAATCACAACATCTAAGAGCAGCGGAGCTTCCGCTCAGGCAGAATTATGCACATATAGGGATTGGACAAGGAGGAGGAGGAGGAGGAGGAGGTCGAAGTACACCACACACAGTTCACTCTTAGCTAGGGGTTTTTGTCATGCTTCTCTTCAAAAGATCTCACTCCCTCTTTTAAGTTTTTTTTTTTTTTTTTTCCAGTTTGGCTTCAGTGGACAGTGTTGGGCAGTTCTGAGTGTTTTATGGGGATAAAACATTGTGACTTTGATCCAGAGGGTTGGCTAAGTGCTGGACTTCAAGAAAATGTGTGTGTGGGGCCTTTGTACTTGACACACTGTAAGGACCATTTTTCTATCAAATGCTTCGTAGCTGGGCCCAAAGTCTGGGCACCGTAAGAAGACGTGGGCTATAGGTTAGGTTTAGGACTAAGGTGTGAATTGATTTTAGGTTAGGTTTAGGGTCAGGCATGTAGTGGTAATGGTTAAATTTATGGTAAGAGTCAGGGTTAGGCTAAATAGAAAGGCATGCTATGTGTGTGTTGGCGTACATGACTGTGTGAGAGGAGAAGTGTGGTGGGGGCAAGTGGCGTTTGCTAAAGGGGCTGTTCAACACTCAAATTTGGGTGCAGAGAGGATGAAGGATAAATTCAGGATGACTGGAGCGGATTGGCATTACACAATCATATTGTATGAAGGCAAGGGCATGAACACACACACGGATTTGATGTGGGGGGCTGAGGTCAGATCTGGATTTAACGTAATCTCTTTTGAAAGTAAAAGCAATATGTATTATATTTTAAGTGTTTGTGTTGCAAGCGATAGCACATACTGCATGGGTGTAGACATGAGTTCTGCAGGTGCATTTGTAGGAGAAAATGAGCCAGAGTAAAGGATTCCTGTCTGGAAAAGGATGACATTCGGTATTTTCCAGGTCTGGATAAGAACGGAAAAAGACAACAAGAGTATGAAAAGGGATTTGTACTTCCAGACAGCGGTTTCTATTCTGTTCTAATGGAAGCTACTCTCTATGTATGTCTCTCACTCATTCTTTGCTTAATGTTTTTCACCGTTGCTTCCCCTTGTACTTAGTCCTTCCTTGTGTCCTTCATGTCTTTGAGTTTTTTTTTATATGGCATGTTTTGTCCTTCTTTTTAAAACTCATGTTCACATCATCTGCAAACAGCCGAAACCCAATACTGAGGCCAGGATGAAAATCAAACCATTAAACCATCATGTGTTTATGCTGGGAAGCATCCCACATAAATCTATATTTTGAATAGCAGGTTTATTTCTACATTCATAAGCATTCAACCTCACTTTGTGCGATGGAAAACATTTCCAGACTGAAAGCATACTGGATAGCAACACCAGTAGCTTTTATTTTCCCAAGCCAGATTTTTTTGTTTTTTTTTGTTTTTTGTTTTAAATGTTTTATTTATAATGTTTAATCTCAAAAGCATTCTTAGACATACATTTACTTTTCTGTGTTTGGTTAAAACTGTCAATGAATGCCATGGGGTTTGCACACCAAATGCTACAACAGCTCTGTTGCTCTATAATATCCATTCATTTGAATCACATGCTTCACACACATTATTTTTTTGTGAATCCTTTCAGAAAATGGAAACTTCTAAATTATGTAGGTGCATTACTTATTTCAAACCTTAGTTTCTTGCAGTTCTGATGATAATGGCTTACAGATCATGAAATATTCAGTGTCTCAGAAAGTTAAGTTAAGAAACTCATGGTGCCACAACCTAATCAGTTAAATAACTAAAAAAAAAAAACATGCAAATGCTTCATGGGGCTTGACTCAGCATATCAAGAGCCACGACGCACAGATGATTCAGGGGTCTGACCTGGGCTGAGGAAATGCTCAGGGGACAACATTCCTCTGTAGGAGGAAATATTAAGAATAACTAAAGTATTGCCATTACGCAAAAGTGGGAACAAAGATCTCTTCAACAACTATAGAGCGGTGTCCCTGCTTTCAATATTCTCCGAAATATTTGTCAGTATGGCTTCAGATCAGGAAAATTCACGATGCGGGTCATGTTAGAAACATGACCCGGGTCATGTTAGAAACTGTACCTGAAACAACTACTGTGATCGGTAATAGGACCATTACTACCCGAGTCTTATTAGACATCAAGAAACATTTCACACAGTCATGATTAACAAATTAGAAGAAAAAAAAAACCCTGAATGGTATGGGACAGGGTGAGTCATGTCAAACCGCGTTCAGTTATCTGTGTGTGAAGTTCAAAGATGTTTGTTCTGGATGTTTGAACATGATGTGTGTGAGGCTCCTCAGTGCTGGACCCAAGCAGTTCATAGTTTATGTAAATGTACCTGTATTCGACCTAAGATGGTGATAAAACTGCTATCTGCAAATGACGCAAACATTTTTTTGTGTTGGAGATCACATGGAAGAACTGTTAAAGGATAAAACTGATCATAAAATATGATTTGATGAAAACAAGCTCTGCTTGAACCTAAACAAAACAAAAACTGCCACATACAAATCACATGCAAACATTCAAATATAAAATAAAAGAAGAGTGATTTTTGACACAAATTTCTAGGTGTCATTATTGATGATGAACTCAACCTGAAACTGCGCATCAGATATTTTCAAAGTCTCGGTCAAGTCAGTCGTAGAACAAAAAGCAAAAACAAGAATAATTCATGAGGAGAGATATTAGGGAAACACTTATGCATTATTAGTACAATCTAAATAGTTAAAAATACAAAAAAATAAATAAAAATAAAATTACCAGGAAACATTCAAAAACGGTTTGAGACGAAGGAGAGCTTTTATAAGGAAAAAGGGGAATCAGAGTTTAAAATATGCAAATTCAGAACTACTAGGAAAAAAAGCCTTCTGCGTATCAGTATGTAAGGTTGGACTGTGGAATAAGTTTAATTTTGAACTTGAGCAACATTCAAACATATAACTGTATGAATTATGGTACAAACTATCATATCTAATGATGGATAACATTATTTGTTTGTTTTTTGACTATATAGGAAAATGCTTAGAAAACTTTGGGTAGAAGTATAAATTTATCAATGCTCTTGTTTCCGTTTGTTAATTTTCTCCTCTGTCCTGCATAACATTACATGTATTAGATGTGTAATAAATAACATTTACACATGTACTTAATAGGTAATCCTTGAATATAGTATCAATTTAAATTTGATTGCAGCAGCAAGAAAAATCATCATCACTTTAAATTTGACAAAAACTAGCATCAGCAAAAACACCAATGATAATTAAATAATCCCTTAAACCATATTCATCAACATTACAAGAAATAGAGGCTTGCAATATTTCTCTGAACATTTAGGGAATTCACACAATACGAGATACATTTCTGAATCAAGTGACAAAAATAGGTAACTTTTTCATAAATTATATTGCTTTTTCTTAGATGCACGCGTGTGTTAACTGTCCTTTAGCAACATAATGAACATTTTTGTGAAAGTCTAAGGAAAACGGGGGGGGGAGACATAATCAAAGCAGAAAAATATCTTGTTTGCCGCATATAACGGGCCAACAAAGAGGACGGTTGCTGGCTCCACATGTATTGATTCAGAAAAACGTTTGCTGAAACCTTTATTGAAATATGCTTTTCATACAGAAATCTCAAAAACATGTGTGCTAAATAGAGTTTATGTTTTGATAGGTTGCAGATTCGCTGATATTCACATAAAATGTGTCCTCATCATTTGCAGTTAGTTTCATTTTGTCTCACTGAAATCCACGCCTGGCTGCAATCACTTCACCTCAAAATTTATAGAAATCCTGTTGTGCTTCATCAATCACGCAAAACTGCAGCGGTGTAACAAAAAAGCAGCAAATGGTGTAAAACTTCTGATCCTGACGATGGGTCAAGTCCTTCACACAATGAGAGTGGTGTGAAGGAGCCGTTTCCGTTCGTTTTAACAAAAGGAGAGTAAGAACCAATCTCATTCTGACACTGTCAGGAAGACATACACTCTGCTGGTAAGAGGGCCCAGAGTCCCTGTCAGCGACTGTGCAGCGGAGAGACGGGACACTTGTTGACAGCAGCTACTATATCCAATAGGGCATTGAAATTCTGACAGCAGTGCAAATGCAGGGTAGGAAGTCAACAGCAAGAGTTCAGTGAATCATCCTGGCAGGTCTGGTTGAAGGTGTAATCATTATAGGTGGCAGAGCGGGAAAAAAATAAAAAAATAAACAGCCCTCAACTTTACTAAGCAGCTGTTGAGAACTTGGCCATCTACCTGTCAAACGATGACCTTGTTGGGTGGCTGGGACCCCTGCAGAAGTCCAGCTGGCCACTAAACCACTGAGGGCTTGGTTTTGTGTGTTGAAACTTGTATTTAGTCTTAGCCGGTATCTGCAGCGCATTGTCACAGAGACAGACGACATCCTTGAACTCCAACCATTTCAACAGCAGCACTAATGTCTCTGAGCAGAACAGGTTTAGAAAGGATTGCTGGAATTATTGCATATATGCATATTAGATTAATAGGGCAGATGGAGTTTTATTTAAGTGTCAGTATTTGGCTGCATGGTTCTCTCTCTGTGTTGTCCAGGATGTACTCTCTCCTCCGTACCACAAATAATATCCAAACATTAAAATAGCTTCCTGACCAATTGATTTAATGTCATTACAAAAGCTGTCAAAATGCATCAAGCAAAAAAGCCAATTTTGTTTGTCTCGGTAACAGTTTCTTATTTCCTCTCATGTGTCAGTTATTGCAAACTTTATAGATTGATTGCCTCTGAATCCATATCAACCATCTTTGAAGAGCTGATGTTTTTCACTCTTCGATAAATTTTTAAGCCTGTTATGGAAGACTTTTGACTGTTTTTCTATTTTTAATTTTTTATGGAAGCAACAAAAAAAAATACTTATCTGCAAGGCTTTTTTAAAATAGTATGATCTTAGAAAGTGGACACCCTATGCACTTCCTATTGTTCCATTACTAATGACATGTCAAGATTATTATAACTAGTGAATGTTTCTGTCTGTCTTCAAGTCATTTGATAATGTCTGACTTTTTTTCTGTCAAATTTGACCAAAATAAAAAAATATATTTTTCACCTTGACTTCAGGAATATTACTTTGTCTCATTAGAGACATGTGTTAGTTTCTATAAGCAACCAGGCCAGTAATTAAACCAAATGTGGTCTTAAAGTTGCAACAAAAACATGCAGATATGCATATGCACACAGGCTTATCACGTTCCCGCACGCACACACACACACACGTTTGTGTTGCTATCTTTATGGGGACTTTCCATTGACTTCCATTCATTTCTACAGCCTAAACCTTACCTTTACCGTTTTCCTAACCTTAACCATCACATACCTAACCCTAACCCTAACCAAAACTCAATTCATACCTTAACCCTAACTCTGAACCCTGACCCAAAAACAGGGTTTCCCCTTGTGGGGACCAGGCTCCTGTCCCCACAAGGAGCAATTGGTCCCCACAACGTAGTATATGTCAGGAAAATCGTCCCTGCAAGGTATTACAAACAAAAGTGCAAACACACACACACACACACACACACACACACACACACACAAAAGACAAAAAAAGGAATATTTCCTTGCTTCTCCACCAACATACATACAAATCCACACATGGTTGCAGCACTCTTATCAGCAGAGAGCCAGATAGGTGCTGCATGTCCTCTGAACATCCTGATTTCATCTCTGGGCAAAGTGATTGACAGGTCTGACAGCTGGGCTCCATCTATTCTGCAGATGCATGGACAACCACACACCCTGCACACACACGCACACACACACACACGCACACGCACATGGCAGCTTAGCAGCTGAAAGGTGGTTGGGAAGAGAAAGAAAGGGCAGGGATGAACGGCGGAGGAGAAAAGAGAGCTGGTATTTTATTGATTGATAAGGAGATACTGATCGAAGAGGAATGGAGTGATACATTTGCACACATGTTGGGGATGTAAACACAGAAGGCGAAAAAGGAATTTAATGAAAACAAAAGTGAAACTGGATGCAATGGGCATGAAAAGATCATTTTCCCCATCAGCACGCGCGGCGGCAATACACACGTGCATATTGAAACCCGCATCCCCTGTGATAGACACTTTGAAGAGTGATGAAAGGGCAATTATTGGGATGTGCGCTGCAGAAGCTTGAAGCACGGTGTTAAGTGCCTTTGGGGATTGCTGGGAGTACACTAAGCCAGGTGGTGGTACTTTGTCACACACTAACAGACACACACACGAGCGCTCATCAGCAGAGTAGAGGCAGCTAACGGGCCGGTCCGCACATATTCATGTGTCAGTTGGTAATCACGCAGCATGACCTTGTTTTCCCTGACTGCTTAGGCTTGTCAGAAACATTCACTGCAACATGCATCACTCTCCTCCCTGACATCTGTCTTCTCAAATGAGCGTGCGAGGGCCGGAGAGCGTATGTGTGTGTGTGTGTGGTCAATGGGAACGCATGCGTACAACCTATCGCTGACACCGCCTCGTGGAATGACAGCCGGTCCATCATTAACCTCACCGTAGGACTCCATGACATGTCTGCTTCCCGCGGCGGCCATTTTCTCTTTTCCCACGAGCCACAGAACGTACAAAGTGGAAATTGACGAGTGACGGCGAGCTGGACTTGAGAACTGGGATTTCTCACTAAAGATCCCAGAGACGTTTTAAATGTGATTGATTTAGTTCCTCAGAAACTTAATTTTGCACAGATTAAATAATGATATGAAAGCAATTCTCTTTCTTTAACTGGAATTGTAATGAAGAACGCTACAAATGAGTACTATCAAAACAGAATTGGATTATGCAAATCTTAACCTAGAGCTGAGATCTTTCCGATCCAAAAAGATGATCTTGCTCTCAGTTCAGCTGAACAAAGTTGCAGAAAGAGTTACAAATGTAACATGACCTTAAGAATAAAGACAACGTTCAATATTAATATACTTATGCATTGATATGATCTATTTCAGTAATGTGCCATCAATTTTAAATAACTACCATTTTCTTCTATCTTTAGGTCATAAAGTAAAGAAAAATACTTACAAGACTTGCTAAAATATTTGCAAAAAGAAGAAGGAGATAATTTCCTCTACTAGGTATTAATATTTGTGGAAAAATTAAATGGTTTAAAAAAAAAAAAAAAAAAAAAGATCTATTATAATATTACTGGGATTGTTAGTTTCAGTTTGTTGTGGAAATTCGAATGAAAAATAAAACTGCTAGAAGCCGTTGTGGAAGGTCCAAAGAGCCAAATGGTTGCAGACCTCTGATGTACAAGGACAAACATGTCAGCAGGAGCAAAAGAGGTTTTTTGAATACCGATTATGTTTCAGTCTTGTGAATATTTAGAAACGAGTACAGCAGTGCAGGTTTCAAACTTTAGGCATGTTATGCAACCAAATCTGTGCTGGAGCAGCACATGAAGGCTGACCCTGAGAAACGTTGGCGGGGTCAAAGTTTCATTTACTGCCAAGAAAAAGACAAATTGATGCCCTTTAACCTCCCCAGTCTTCATAATTGGCACTCTCATGGGTTTTTACTCTTAGCACAGAAGTAACAGTAAAAGGGCTTGTTTAATAATTTACTGTCACTTTAACTTTAGTTAATTAAAATCAATTAAAGAAAACACTATAACATAACACAGGTCTGGGCTTTCTGGTTTTGCTGTATTGAACGTTTCTCTGCTTACACTTATCTTGATAACATTTATTCAGTTATTGTTTGAGAACAAGTTGGCAAAACTCTTACCGTTGTTGGGGGTTTTTTTCCCCCCCCACTAATGTGGAATTGCTTTCTTAAGCCAGAGTCGCTTCTGGCCTTTTCAGCCATAACACTTTGATTAATTTCTTTAATTTTATTTAGGCCATTTCATTTTACCGTGAAAGCTATCTCAAGGCTCTTTACAGAGAAAAGTAAATATCCCAATTGATTTCCAGTTAAATATAGCGCAGGTCACCGTCGTTATATTTAAACCCACAAAATCAGGTTCCTTATAATTCAAAGGCAAGTACTAGAAAATCCAGTTTATTTTCAACTAATTACATTCAACTCAAAATCAGTACATTACAATATGATATATAGATATCTTCTTAAACCACATCCTCCACCCTTGCACCTTCCCCACTTTACCTTTTTTGTTTTCCAGTTTTACTATTTAGGGCTTGGTTTTCGTTACAAAATTACCCTACAGGCTTAATATAGTCAACCAGGAGATATATTTAATTTCCCTTTGGGATTATTGAGGTATATTTAAAGTCCATACTCCTAAAGCATCACTCAAAAGCACAACAGAAGGAAGAGTCTATCCTCATCAATGCATCTGTCATTGTAGGGTTGTAAAAGCTGTGCTTATTTTATTAGACCGTCCAGGAAGCTTACTGCGTTGCCTCCAGCTGGAACGAAAATACCGCTGTGAAAATTCAATTTTGGACAGTTTTCATGAGCTCTGGTACAAATCTACAATGAGGCAGCAGTGACGTTTTCCCTCTTGTCGATCATTTTCGATTGTTTTAAACGTCATCGCAGCGCAGCTGAGTTTTGTTTTGGTCCGGTTTCATCATGCAATCAAACCGACACACAGCAAAAAAAATGACTCGGAGCACCCAAATGTTGCAAGACTGCAATGATGTTTGCTGATAATGAAAGAGTAATAAATAAATCCTCCACAGCTAATGTGGTAAAGATTAGTGCTTAAATACACTGGTCCAACCACTTTCTGGTATACTTCCTATTCTTCTTTTCCACCGATTTTTCTTGTGCCAAAGGTTCTTTCTCCGTTTACTCCTTGGGTACTTTCTGTCTTTTTCCCGTTACATCTTATTTTCTCCCAACCTCCTCTCATTCATTATTTTCATTTCTTCAAACGTTAGTTGCTGTGTCAAAGGTCTGTTCGGACTCTAAAGATTGTCGAGAAGTCATAAAAATCTCTTGCATAAAATGTGATTGCTTTATTTTGTTAGCAATGTTTATTTCAATCAAGCATCAATCAATCAATCAATCAATCAATCAATCACATTTTACATACAACATGTCTCAACGACAAAGCCGTTTGTTTTGGCTCACCGAGAGTAAAATCTCACTTCAAATACGATCTGATTTGATGCTAGAAATTGTGTGCAAATTACGCAATAAGGACTGAGGCTGTTCAAGCCCGAGTCATCGCCGCGATGCAAAACGTCAGCGACAAACAAACGGCAGAAAAACAGACAATCGTCAACGCTAATGCCGCCATCCGCGGCCCGTACATTTTCAAATGTTACGAAACACCTTAGAGCCAAATAGTTGTATCACTTTGCACCAATCCAACGGTCGAATAATCATAATAACAGATTAAAAACAAACATCTTTGTTGTTGAGCTCTCATGTTAACAGCAGGTTTTTAAATTGAGAACATTGCTTACTACGTCAATGTAAGGTTTTTTTGGTAAGAAAAAAAAAGCAACGAATTAATTAGAGGCCCCGCAATTAACTCAATTGAAGGTTTCAGTCGAGTCGCAGAGAGAGGAAGAGAGAGAAAATAAATCTCGAAGGACAGGAGAAAGGTCACTAAGGTTAAGAGTATTTAAGTTTGATGTATCATGTTGCTCAAAGCCACAGATAGATTTTTGTCTGGGCTCGATCTCGGCGAGGATTCCTGAGCTAAGAACATCAACTTGTAGCCAGATACAGTGTGGTGTCTGTGATAAGCTTCACACACAGAAGGAGGGCCTAATCCAAGCTAACTCCTCAGATGCTGAGCTGCACAGCACCATGAAGATGATTAAGCAAGATTCCTCTAAGATAAATGTTTTCCCCGGAGATTAGCTTTGGATAGCTTTAGCTTTGAACTGACTTAGAAAGCTCTTGAAATATATCATCTGTGGGGGAGATCAGGCATCCTCATGTGCAATAATTTGTCACAGTTAGAACAGCGCTGATGGAGTGCTGCACAAACAAGTAGAAGTGAAGTATGAGTTTTAGGCATGTTGGAATTTATATCCTTTGTCATTTCATGAAATCTGTTGTTTGCAAGCCTAAACTAAAAATGTTTCATGTTTTCTCTCAGTTTAGAATGTTGTGCCAAACTATATAGGAGGGGGAGGGAAAAAAACCAAATACTTGCCCGATAAGACTTTTTTTTTTCTTCTCTCTTGGTTATGAGACACTTCCACATACACTGATGGATAACAGAAGCCCATCACACTTAATTTCCTCCTAGATTCAGTCTTGTGCCCTGCTGTCTCCGCTGCTGAATCAACATCATGGTTTCTTGAGATAACACAGAGCCGTGGCAAGATTATGTCCTCAAGTGTAATTTTGGTCTGGCTGCAGGACTGACTGGAACCAGCTGCGAAGCCAGACAGGACCGTAAGCGTGTGTGTGTGTGCATGCGCGTGCATGTGTGTGTGTGTGTTTTTCATCTCTTTCACATCACTGAAACTATACCACACTGTTATTGCCTTTCATGGGAAAGATGGACAAGCTGCAGTCACATAGTATGTCCTTCCAGGACAAAAAAAGATCAAAATAAAATTCTTGTACTCCCATTCTGAACCTCAGTCTTCAATGTTACTTTTTATTTAATTCATACATTGTATATTCTTAGCTTTTTTTTTATTTTCTTTTTGATTTAAATTAATAAATCAATAAGATGACCAAATTAACATTTTTGACATCTTGCACATTTCTGTTTCATCACCATCTTTTATTTATGAAAATAAATCGCCTGCCTCCTTAAAGATGGTCAAATTAAACAAACAAAAAAAAGGAAATATATAGAAAGAAAATGTACCTGTAATCAATGTAGTCCATAGGTATTTTGCACTTAATTTATTAGTGTATATTTGGCCAAAGAACTGATCACAGAACAACCTTAATGATTGATGTGTTCACCAAACAATCCCAGAATGATGACGACTGTTGATCAAATCAAGTTAAAACAAATTCTTTGTCATACTCCAATTTCATTGTTTCTATCTGCTCCCTGTTTGAACACAATTGGTTAAAACACATATTTCTCATAGATTTTAAAGTGCCAGTTTAATGCCATTTCATTATAGTGAATCTACAAAGTTGTTTAGAATACAAAATTTGTGAGGTTAAACAGGCCATTCTGGCACTTTTAGCTTAAACAGCTTAGTGAAAACTCTATAAAAAGTCAAAAGGTTAAAATGTAAACGAACTCTCTGGTCTCATTATTATTAGATGCAGTTGTTCAAACAGCAATTCGGCTACTTACACGGCAACAGCTCCGTCCATTTAGTCATTTAAAGTGATGAAGAGGATTTTCTTGAGCATCTGAATGGGGGAGAAAAGGGATTTTTGCGACTTTGCGATTGTTAGTGCTACTCAGGCTACTCTGAGTATTTCAGAAACGGCAGATTTACTGGATCCGAAATCAATTTTACTAATATTTTTGAGAAAACAAACGGACACATTTTTTTGTGTTTTCACAGAGAGAAGTTACTTTACTAAGACAGTGTCCCTGTTCAGTGTAGAATGATCAGATTCAAGGTTAACCACTACGAACATTTTACATTTTGATCTAGATGTGCACAGCTGCAGCCCCTAGTCATTAAGGATCCTGAAATGGTTTTCTAACTTAATGCAATGGAAAAATCTAAAGAGGATGTTATATTTAGCGTCTCAGCAGCTAAGCCAGGCATGAGTGCATGAAAATAATTTGTGTCCAATCTGATATCACTTCCTTTTTCTATAGAAAAACTAAAATGCTGCCATATTTAAAAGCGTTGCAGAGTTCTTCAACCATAAAGTAACTGAGTGCTGTCAGCCAACCCACAATCGGACTAAAACAGAAAAACTATCAGCCTTACTTGAAACAAGAGAGACGGAGATAGATGCAAATGTTAGGCTTAAATCACTTGTCTTCATATCAAGTGCATAATAACAAGATAAAAGGAAAAATAGGAATTGCTAATCATATTGTCATATTGATAAATCTAGCTCTACGAGATCTCATAGTGCCTGGTTCACATGGCAAGATTTTAAAATCGTCAGTGGATTTTCAAAACCTGAAAAGGTGATAAAAAAAAACAACAAAACAATCATAGATAGAACAGTTTTGGTGGTACAGTGTGAGGTATACAGGCACACGGAAAATACGACACAACACACATGAGCGGATGTCACTCACGAACATTCAGACGTCGGATGGGAAAACTCACAAAACCACTCAGTAGAGTGTCTTTAGAGTGAATAAACACGGTCGGACGAATCAATGGCGAAAGTTTGTGGGCTATTTTTAACAGAGAAAAAAAAAAGATTATAGAAAAAGACGTCCACTGGACTCTCTGGTGCGCAGCGGGCTGTTGTGTTTCCTACTGTATTTTGAATTCCCCTCTTTTGTTTCCGTCACCTCTCTCTCTGATTGGCCACGAGTCACATTCAAACGCCTGCATGCTCAGGGAACATCCTGCACGCTGGTATTTTGATCCAAGACAGTTGAATTACCCCTCATTTGAGGCTGGAGTAGACCTGACGTCCTTCCAAACACATTAGAGTGGCCTTAGCGCACCTTTAAGACTGCAAGAAGAGGAAAATCAGAGCAAAAATTGACATAGCAAGACCTTATCTTGCTATATAAACCCTGCTTAAGAGATCTTCTACCAGCGCATTATAATTCTGTTCATTTACTGGACTGACATAATATTTATTGTTCAAAAATACTGACAGAATAATTTGAGGGAAGTAGTTATTTGCTTATTAATACCAGTGAAGTCATTCCAAATTCATTGCTTCCACATTCACAAGAAACTACACAAATTTAATTGTCTGTTATTTTGGAGTGTAAAATGGTTCAAAGAAGACATTTCACTCTGACATGACGGACAATCAGTGACCGTGTCTGTGTGTGGACAGTCAGATCGTGTCTTGGCGTTCTACTGCTATACGTGTGTGTGAGTCGGTTTGTGTTATCTGTATTTGTTTCCGTGGTACGTGATCTGTAAATACCAAATTCTAGCACTTAATAAGCCCCCATTATGGAATTATCTCTGGTGCTTTTGTGTCTTTGTACAGAAAAACACCTAACCACCAATTAAGTGGTTGTGTGCCTGGATGGCCCATTTTCTTGCCCGTTTGTAATTATCGGTTTTCTCAGGGTTTTTCCTCTGCTCAAGCTGGCCCTTCTGCTTTTGATTAGCCTTCTCCAGAGTATTACAACTCACAAACTTTGTCACTCTTGCTCCGAAATTAGCTGTCATCCCAGCCACATGCATATTTCATCATGCCCCCAGAGCAAGAAACCAAAACTGAACCACACAAACAGAACAAATATTATGGGTATTCTAGAGTATATACATTTTCTTTGGAATCCAGTCATGTCTCATAAAATATATATAAAAATTTAACTCACATACATATTCATTTGCAAGTGAATGTGGATTTAAAGTAAAAGTGTAATAGTATGTAGTGGGTTTTTTATTTTTTTTTTGGCTATACTTTAACCCACCACTTAGTGGGGATCTGGTACTGTTTACTTTTTCAAATTGGAGCCTGACAAACCTAACAAAAGATTGAGCCACACTTTGTGGCAAAAAGTGCCATTAACCATTTGGGGTTTGTGATTAAGGTTTTACATCTTTGAGATTTGGTCTACATTTTTGAGGAAATGATTGATTCAGCCCTAATAGAGCATTTCTGAGCAGACAAGTTCAAGGAAATGCAACACAAATATAAGCTTTGACTACCCACCCGTTCACCATCTATACCCTGTTTCCAGAGATGAGAGGCGAGGTAGACCCGTGCACACACATACTCACACCGAAAGCTAATTTAGAGAGACTGATAAACCTGTTTCCATTGAGATTTTTTTATTTTATTATTATTAATATTTTTTGAAGTTTTGCATTGGAAAAGATTGATGGAAGCTGCTAAATTTGGGAAAAAACGTCCACAGTTTTGTAAAAAACTTTGCACACTCGCCTGACACATTTTTTTGCTTATTCCAAAAGAGTTATTGGTTAACGATTGGGTAAAGTTTAAAACTTCAGAGTCCACACTTCCAGCAAACAATAGTTTCTCAGACCGTCTGTATGAAACAAAGTGTACAACAATGTGCTGATTTTTTTATTTTGTGTGTGTGTGTGTGTGTGTGTGTGTGTGTGTGTGTGTGTGTGTGTGTGTGTTTTTTTTACTGTGGCCATAGAATAAATTATTTCACACTCATTTGATCTCATAAATACAATCCACTGCTTATTCTCATGACTTGTCAGGTAATTAGCTTAAGCTTATTTAAGGGTGTGTAATTTTAGTTTTTATCCTTTTCTTCACAAAAACAAAACAAAAAAAAATACAAGGTTTGCTAAACCAAAACTGTAAGTTCTGTTCACTTGTTAACGTTCTGTACATTTACTTGTTTGAGCCCATAAGCACAACAGGGTTCCTTGGTGCAGCTGGGAGTGTTGGAGTGAACTCCTACCTCTAATCTGTCTCACACAGTTGTGCCTTCTACATCTCAGATGGAAGTCTATCAAATCCTCCTGTCTAAAACCAGTGGCCCATACCGCTCCAATTAGGTGTGTCAGATGGATTCTGTTTGTTCACCTTCGAAAAAGGCACCAAGGTCGGGCAGCTGCCTCTGCCATATCAGGAAACTTCTAGTCTGTAACCCCAGAAGGCCTGTTTGAACAGTCTGTTACATTACAAATACAATGTGAAGTAACCAGATTTGAGGCCCAAAAATCTAATTGCAGAATTAACTTTTTTTTTTTCTACTAAATTTCTTTAAAGGATACAATTTAAAGCGTTACAAACACTGGTTTTAAAAGCAATGTGGACGTTGGTTTTTGTGTCTATCAGAATAAAGTGCTGATCAGAACCAGCCTGTGAACCTGAAATGATATCAGGTTCATAAGCCAGCAGGTGACCGTGTCAAGTCAGGTTTACATAATGCAGGTAAACGCAATTTTGAGGAATTGAAGCACCTTGTACGCAAGGAAATATTGCCTCTGCAATATCAAGCAATAGCTGATTGACTGAATGCGTAATTAGCCTAAAATATGCATTTCCTAAACACTACTTTTAAAAAGGTCAAAAATCACACCATCCCTGGAGTTACCTGTCTTTAAAGACAGGAGTTGCCTGGTAACTCCATGTTTCCTGAACAAATGTAAACCTACAAATGAACAGTGGAAGTCAATGCTGCAACATCTAAGAGCAGATTAATTCCTGTTTCTCTTCTTGGTTGCATATATTATCAATAGAGGCCCTGGCAATTCTGTTGTATCTGCAATCTATGTGGATAAATGTTGCCTTCAATGTCCCACAACTTGTACCACTGACTTTGAAGGTCCCTGCTCACATTAGCTAAGCCTGGCTATTAGCCTCAAATGGAGCAGGCTAACAGCACAGGATAAATCGCCATGGTAACTTGCGTGCTACGAGTCAAGGCTCAATTTAGCCAGACTATCTGGAAAATCACAGCTTTAACGCTATCCTGAGGTGAAACAACCCTCTGGATGTAGAATCTGAACAAAGCAACAAATATCAGTGAGGATTTACAAAAAAAAATAAAATAAAATAAAAAATAAAAATGATTTACCAAAAGGAACATTCAAAAACCAAGATGATTCAATCATGCTTAGTTTAAATTGGATATAATCTGTAACACAAAGTCATGATAGCGTGTGAAACAAAAGTTGCAACAAACTGGAATAAATTATGAATATGCTTAAGGGACAAAGTGGTGAATAAAAACAATCTCAGCCTCTTTGTCAAAGTGAAATTAGTGTGCAACACAGAAAAGGCTGAACCACCAAGCTATAGACACAATGCAATTAAGATGATTTTTTCCCCAAATTGGACAGACAGACGGACAGATAGACGGACAGATAGATGTGAATGCGGCACAACTGATAAACAGGTCACACAAGTGGCTGAATTAATGTTTCAGCAAAACCCTGTCACATTTGTTGACAGATGTTACTTATTGCTAAACTGTCTTCTCCACCTGTCAAGGTCAGTAAATGTAATTGAGACCATTTATATATATATACCTCTGCGTTGGTAGATCTCATGTGGGGGAGCAGGAAGTTGTTTTGAAGCCTGGCAAAAAGAGACAGGAGACACAAGATGGAGGGATGGAGGGATGGAGGGATGGAGGGAGGGAGAGAGGTCCATTGATTAGGAAGATGCTCTTACTGATTAGAGCCATCACTCAGTGTCACAATTATCAATGTCATCAGCTCGTCTGCAACAAATTCTACTTGCATCCCGGGACAGAGACCAACACCCTCGGTGAATATGTGTGCGTATGAATGTGAATATGTTCTTCCTATGCCATCCCACGCCCTCCCAATTACTCTAACTGATTGGATATATGCAAATCGAACCTAAATTAAATGCCGTCTGCAACGGAACCCCTCATGGGACAGATTTGAGCAGGCACCCAATCACAGGCACCTAGGAGCGCCGCATTTCGTTAGATTTAACCTTCAGCCACCCAAGACACAGGTAAACGTGTGTTCTCATTCCCATTTCTGAAAAAAAAAAAAAACATCTTGTCGTGAGAGGTTGTACGCCTAACACAGCTGTAGTTGCTGCTGTAAGAAGATGACAATTTCAGTTTTGTTTTATTTTAGTTTGGTATAACGTCCCTACTTCCCTCCCTCAAGCAATATTTTAAATCCTACGCTGCATCAATATGCGAGTCATCGTCTGTCGTCGCACCACAATGTTGTGCCACCAATGGCTGCTGGTCCACTGTGACCAGAAGGTCCTTCTTCCCCTCTCTATCTTCTTGCCTTTAATCTACTTTTCTTTCTACAAATTTAATTCTGCTCCAGAATTAAATTTCTCAGTATTTTTTATTTTATTAAAAAGGCTTGTAGTTCATGGAGGGAATGAGAATGAAACAGGCGTTGAAAGGAATAGTGGCGCGGGATGCGCATCATTTTATTTTATAGCGTTGGCAAACATCTTTCATGGAAATTTTCATTCAGACGATGTGGCGGGTAAGTCTGAGTAATCGATAGATGTTATCGTTTGGCAACGGTTCTGAAACGTACCTTTATTTGTTCGTGTCCTAAGGTTTCGGGGTTTGTCTGATATTTTTGAAGGAGTTGATGAAGGTCATGCTTTTATCCTGTGACTATGTGACGAAATATTCTGAAGAACTTTCGAGTTAGTATCTAAAAGATATATTTGAACACAAGACAAAGTTGTATAACTAGAAGCCAAAATGTGTTTTTGACTTGTTTGATCATTTTCTTTAATTTTGTGAGATAATCCCAAGTACCGTAATGTATAAGTAATGTCAAAAGATTCCTTTTGAAAGCTCAAACAATCCTTTCTTTTCTTTCCTTTTCTTCTCCTCCAGAGAATGTTCACAGTAAGAAATCTCTTTCTCCCTCAGGCAGCCAGAGTAAATCTCTCTAAGCTCCGGCTCCCCTACCATACCTTTAGATTGAAGGCCACCTCCAAAGGTCACTGAGCAGAACTGATCCTCAGTATTCTCTTTATCCCAAAGGGCTGGATGAGACTGGAGAAACGGGGTGGCCTGGGGCAGGAAGGAGGGTACATACAGAGAGTGATGAAGAAAGAAATAAGGTGGGAGTCGAGGTATGATTAAGGCATTGAAGATGATTCAGAGCCAGGAAGAAAAGGGACAGGGTGAAGTGACAGGGAGCTGAGGAAGGAGGCGCATCTGGCAGATAGCCTGAGGAAGGAAGGAATTAGGAGCCCAGATGTGCAGCAGTGGAGCAGTCAATAATCAAAGCAAAGGCAATTTTGAATGAATGTGTTCTCATTTTCTTCTGAACAATTTAGGTTTACAGGCATAAATTTTTTTTTGCACTTGTTCAAAAATCCTTCCACTGGCTCCCTGTAGCTCAGAGAACAGGCTTTAAAAAGTTGTTAGTTTATAAATCACTGAACGGCTTAGCACCAAAATACATCGAGGATCTGATGCTGTTGTTTAAACCCTCCAGACCCCTCAGGTCTTCTGGTTCTGGTTCTGCATCCCCAGAACTAGAACCAAACATGGAGAAGCAGCACTCGGCTTGTATGTGGGACAAATTTCCAGAAAACTGCAAAACAGCTGAAACACTGAGTTTCTTTAAATCTAAGCTAAAAACCCAGCTGTTTAGAGTTGCTTTTGAAGCATAACACATAAAACATTGACCAATTTGCATTGATTTTTGATGATGGCACTCATCAAAATGTAATGTTGGTTACTGGATTTCTCAATTGTGTCTTATGACTTTGAACCAACATGTTTTTTTGAAACATGCTTTGTAAGTAAATGTTAGATATTTTTTGGTATTATCATTATTACTTTAGTTCATATTCAGTCTAATGTTAATCAGTATTATTGTGATTTTTAGTTTTAAGTGTTCTCTTCCTTATGTGTGTATAAACTGACCTGGAGGTCAGGACTGTCTGTTTCATCTTCATGTGAAACAGTTAACTCTGTGTTTCCCAGACCTTAATTCTTATCAACCAGAATACCTCCTAACTGCCTGTGAGCAGTCGTATTTTGTCTCTTGTTTATCCTCCCTCTTTGTTGACAGTTTGACCTAGAGCTGAACTGAGCTCAGACCGTAGATCAGATATCACACCTGGAACTGAGTTGCTGGTTTGTTTAGGTTAGAAGTTTTACGACCTTTGTTGTTCTTTCTGACTGCCCCTTTTGGTTGTTCTGCTTGACAATAAAACAGGGGCTCGCGTGGAAGGAGATCAGAACTTTCTGTGAACGGCTGATGGAAAGTTCTCCTTTTGCAAAAGCTTTGTCTATGAAATTCATATACGTTGTCTGTGGTCTTTTTATGTAGGTTCGAGAAAAAATACCTATCAGTAAACTTGACTGTTTGTTTGCTTACACAAAATGACATATGTTCTCCTCGGCAGTATGTATACTACTACACTAAATACAACTACTAAGCATACTTCAACATGGACTGCAAGGTCTACGAGTGGCTTTAAGTAGTCACAGTCTTAGCTATAGTCTGATTAAACTAGAAACAAATGGGCACTGATTTTCAATGTCACAATTATTGTCCACAGACGGCGTTTCCATTCTAACAAGGAGGAATGCTGAAATGAAATGATGTATGAAGATGTGCAAAGTTAGAGACATACACCAAAGACTCGCAGCTGTATTAGTAGAGAAAAGGTATTGAGTCATATGTATCACTTTGGATATAATTAATCTCTCCTAAGTAAATGGATACGTACCATAGGCTTTTAAGGTAGCTGTAATTACATCTTTACTGAAGAAACCTTACCTCAATAAAGACTTAATAAATCACATACCAATATCTGATCTTCCTTTCTTATCTAAAAATCTCGAGGAAATAGTTGCTAATCAAGTGTTTGTTCATTTACTAATGACTCGTTTGAAGAGATTCAGTCGAGGTACGGAGCTCATTACAACGCCAAAGCAGCACTGGTGAAAGCCATTAATGATATTCTCATGACCTCGGATAATGGACTTGTGCATGTACAGTACTTGTCCCATTAGATTTCAGTTTATACAGCCAGTCGTAGTTTTGTCTTGAACATGTAGTTTGGATCAAGGGGACAGCACTATGCTGGTTTAAATGTTTGTTGTTTGTTTGTTTGTTTTGTCGGATTCCGATATGCTCACGTAAATGACGTATAATAAAACTCTGAGCAAAAATACCTTTTTAATAAATTACTTTTGATGTTTGGGTTTACAGTGAAAGATGCACTATATCCCACAAAATCTGACCTATTTACTGTTCAAAGTACTGTCTTCAATTGACTGATATAATAAGAAACAGGGGCTGAGCTAAACAAATCTCTGTTAAGTCAAATATTTTGAAGGTCAAATGTCACTTGTTGTTTTATTATCAGATCTACTCAAAATTTGTTTCACCATGCAAGTAGGAAGCTCAAGATGAAATATCTTGAAACAGGTCACATAATCTTACAGAGGTTTATCCTTAATAGGTAAATAGATCCCAGAAATAATGCATCAAGACTGAAATTCTTCATTCAAGTCACCTTAACTCGAGCAGAAATTCCTTTTTTGCAGTGCAGTGCCAGTGTTATTGCATCCATGTGTTCATAAATCTCTGTCCTGTCCTGCTCAATCTGTCTCCCTATTTTACGTGCCATCAAGTCTGCGTAATTTCGCCCTCTAATGAAAGTTCCTCTGCCTATCAGTGACTGAAAATGATACTGGAAATATTAATAAGGGGCCCTTTTTAACCAAATTACATTCCATCAGAGTCGAGATTAAATTAGCGAGCACCAAGGTGTGCGGGAACAAAGCTAATGGAATCGGATGACAGCATCCGTCAATCAACACGCGGCATAGGTCATTCTGCATCCAACCTTGTTTTGCCCACTCTTATCAATCAGGAACACACACACACAGGGAAACATGATGCAGAGCACAGGTGGTTGCAGGATGCTAAATGTGCTCTCATCCTGCTGTACAAGATGGAGAAATAAAAAGGTTTGATGTTAAAACACAGACAGTCAGCTGAACTCTGTGTACTTGGATGTTGTCACGTAAATTACTTAATTAATGGCCCTGGAGACCAATAGTGAGATGTTTCACTACAAAGCATTAGATATGGACAACAGACAGATTTTACTTATAAAGCAATCTTTGAATAACATCATCCACTGTGAGCATCACGTCACAGAAATGGTCTTCAGTGAGGCATAATGAACGTAAACCTGTATAAATTGTCTTTCAGACTCAGATAAACGGTCATCAATCGGAAAGCTAATATTTATGCAAGTATTTCAGCTGAGGGTTGTGAAACTCATGATTAATATGTAACCTTGAACAGCAGGGGGAGAAAAAAAGAGAAATTACATCGGACAATATTTCAGTTTGTGCAATAAACTCCATTTTATCTCCTGTTGTGTGTATAAATATATATATATGGAGTTGAAGAACACCGGTTATTATATGTTCATCACTTTCTCTTTTTCCACCCTGGTGTACACACACGCCTTCACGCACACGCACACACCCACACACACGCACACACCCACACACACACACACACACACTGTTTTTTGTCTCCCCAGGTGTGCACCGGTCCAGGTGTATGTCTTCACGGGAGCTCATCACTGCTCTAATGAGAATGATCACTGCTCATCTGTCTTCATCCACATCCAACAGAGAGCACCTGCTACTATCTGTGGGCATGAGCATGTGTGTGCGTGTTGGTGTGTGTGTGTGTGTGTATGTGTATGTGTGTGTGTGTGTGCATGTGTGTGTGTGTGTGTGGTTATTTGCGTGTATGCGTGTGTGTGCTCATTTACATTTAGGTTGAATTCATTGCAAATTTCATTTGCCCCCGAGTATATTATTTATGCGTCTAGGTTTGTTTAATTGAACATTCGGTAAGTTGGCGTCGGACCAGCAAATGCTCATACTTCAAGTTTAACGTCAACTAGTCGATTATGATAGCCGAGTCTATGGGAGGCTTTGAAAGATTGCTAAGGTGCCGGCAACGTCTCTGCAGGAGTGAAGAGTTTCTGATTTAACCATTTGATGCGGAACAAAAGCTCCTGTCTGTCACAGGATCAGCCAAATGAGGCTGACATTCAGTGAATGAATCAATCCGCCAAATGCAAAGAAGAAAAAAAAAAGAGTTTGAGTTGAAAAGGACATAACGCACCTCTATGCAGAGCCTTATGTAACTCTGAACTCTGATAGCCCCCCCCAGAGGTTTCTTAGCTAGGATTTGACTGCAACATTCACTTAATGCCAAATGCTCAAATCCATGTTGAAATTATTTTCCAAGTTACATGTATTTAGGTCCGTAGTAGATTTTTGCTATGGCTGGATAGCAACAGCAAATTAACACCTGCCAAAAGACATCTATTGGTACACAATACAAAAATCTATTGTGCGCCAACTTTCACAGTCACAAAACCAGTTGGCCTCCATTGATAGGTCTTAACTGGATCTCAATTACAGACTGCTACAATGAATGCGCCCACATTTGTTTCCCTTTTTACAGACAGTTGTCCAACATCAAACCTTTATAGCCAGTTAACACTTGGCTGAACAAAGCCTCTCAGTCCGTCTTGGCCACGTTTCACAACGCTGAGCAATCAAAGTCGGCGGAAGACATTTAATGTTGGCAAAGGCGTCACGGTGCTATTCTCCACAGGTTTGTTTACAGTACACGCAACTTCCGGAAAGCTTCGTCGAGTTGGCGCGTTACATGCTTACCGGCCAAATGTTAGCGCTTGCGTAAAATCAGATGCGAGTGTTTAAAACATCAACAGAGTCCACGCCTTCAAGCAAGCAGTCGTTTCTCAATAGCCGAGGGGCCAGACGCTCTGTGAGAAGCAAAGTGTAGAACAACAGACTGGTTTTTGACTGGTGAAAGGTTTATCTTTACTAGTGTTGCACACATGGAATTGCGAAAAAAGAAAGGGTTCTCCTTAAAAGTGGAGGTGGTTTCACCATTATCTCAGCTGAAGCAGGTGTTTGTGTGTTTGGAGGACCGCAGTGGACTCCAGCTGCATCACTCTGCATCACTGGCTTTACTCCCAGTAACAGTTGCAATGACGGCTCTTGGAGCTTAGTCAAGAGCTGCCAGCCTGAAGCTGTTTCAGTTCTATGGATGGTGTTCCTCAGTAATGTTTATGTGGAAAAAAACTCTTGGATTGGTGGTTCCATATACAAAGTTCATTTCATTTATAGTTTTTAACTATGTTTAGAGTGAAATGAGCTGTTGTGACATCACTAAGTCTGCAAAAAGTCACTTTTGAAGTCTCAAGAGTGTCATTTGGCATCTGCTTGGGTTTAGGATTTGATACTAATGCTAAAATGGCACATTGATATAGCTCTTTGGGATTAGTGTTTGACAAGTTTTTTTTGTTTTTTAATTTTTTTCCAAAAAGAAAAACAAACGTTTTTTGCTCATTATAAACGGAGAAAAATACTTTTCAAAAAAGAAGAAGCAATAAAAGGTTTTTGCTCATTACAAACAGGCAAAAACAGTAACACTTACCCCCATCCATAATAAGTAGTTGGACCAACCTTGGTGCAAACAATCTTGACAACTGGCCATGAGTCTTTCGCATCGCTTTGGAGGAATTGTGGAATTTGTTGACAGAATTTTTTTTTTTTCAGCCCCTTTGAGGATCATTTGGGCATGAATGGTCTGTATTAATTACTGTCTCAGTGTTTATAACTCCAACTTTTATTACCACTCCAAAAGTATCCACTTAGTTTTTGGAACCATTCAGAAGCAAATTTGCTGATGTGGTGATCGACGTTCTGATGTATATAGTGCAAGTGACATTGAGCTTAAGGGGAACTAAAAGCTGGGCATCCTTCTTTTCTTTCTGATGGAGACCAGAATTTATATCTTCATCCATCACGGCCAGACATACAGGTGCCAGAGGAGGAAAGCAGCCAAAGACGATCAAACCACCATGTCTGACTGCTGACATGATACCGTTTTTCTGCAATGCTGTTTGAGTTTTACACCTGATTGTCAAAAAAAGGAATTATAAAGACAGAGGAATTAATTGTATCATCGCTTTTTTTTAAAAAAAGTTGACAAACTGTGTGAAAAATGGGGGAAGGGATGTAACATTGGAGGATATAAGACAATGAAGGGAGTTTCATCAGCTCCCTGACGAGAGAAAACCTTCTTGATTCTTGATTTTGGCTCAGTAAAAACATATTCTGTCGATGTTTATTCACTGACGCTGTAGCAAGTAGTAAATAGAAGACACTATGAGAACGTAAGAAAAAAATAAGCACTTTCACATGGAGTATTGTAAAGATGTTTTTTTCCCCTACATATCAGTTTTACAGCATATCCCACAATGTGATACATTCACACTTTCTGTTGTCCCAATTTACAGTAGACAGTTGGTCCCCACTCCCAGTGGGGGGCCAACAGTTTGTTTTTAACACAATCTAAAACACTCCCACATGTCTGAAGTAACTTTCAGGTGAATATAAAATGTGTTCCTTTTGTCTGCTACCTACTCCAACACAGCTATATACAGGAGCAACCCAACACAAATGTATTAAAACAGATTGACTTCTTCCCTACGCTATCCTCTTCTCTTTATTCTTTAGCATTTGTCCGTATTAAGAGTGACTATCATCGGTGCATCATTTTCAGCTTTTAGTGTCGGCACAAATACCCTTATATCATTGGAAGAGTTCTTTCTGGGTTTGTGATTGGACGAAGAACTGGCACTGAGTTGTTGTTAAGTCTTGTCCAAGCACCGTTAACCCAGTTCACTGTTTATTTGAACACCAGGGTTCATGGCTGCGCTTTCAGTTTCCTGATATGTTACCACTTTTTTTTTTTTTTTTTTTTTTTGCAGTGTTTCCCAAGCCAGCTGCCAAATATATCTTTGCAACAGCACATCCTCCCCATTTAACTTTTCAGCATCTTTTTCAGAAATCTTACATCGCAGACCAACACAGAGTAGTCTATAGCTGCGAAGTGGAAACAAAGTGATATCTGGGTTTCGATTCTTATCACCAAAATCTAAAAAACCGAACGTCTCCTATTCAGTCTCCTGAGTTAATGCACTGTAGAAAAGGAAATTTTTAGAGTTTGTCTCTACCAGCATTGGACATTCAGAGACAAAAAGTTCTTTGTGGCTCATCTTTACAGGTTAGATTATGTTTGCTGTATCTGATAGGTAATGATTTTTTTTGTATGCATCTCTTTTGAGGAAAATCATTTCAACAGACTGATGCTGCAGTCACTACATTTCAGAAATTTACAACGTCCTGTTCAGGTAAATGTCCAGCGTTACTTTTCTAACATACAGAGCAATTCGCATGCAAATAGGTCAAAATAACTAACTCTGATCATTTGAACAGAGCAGCAGCAGGTTTCTGTGTTTCCAGCATTGCTTGCATACAACACTGGGTTTCTTATTACTTTCAACTGTAATTTTCTTTTTTAAAAATCTTCTGTAAAGACCAGATTTTTGGAGTCCACAATTAAAAACTGTCATGTCAATGGATTCTTCCGCCTCTGTGTGCTACCAGAGCTCCACTTCTTTCTGCTCGTTCTTGCATTAGTTCAGGTCACTTTTCTTCCCTGCAACTTTCCTAGGCTTTGATCATTTTAAATTTAGCATGCTTTGACAGCTGCGAGAGCTGCTTGACTTTGTCCTAAGGATTGTTGAGTGGGTGTGCATGTGTGTAATGCATGGGTTAAGATTTTAATGATCGCGTACGCCTTCTACCCATTTCAATCAAGTAGCCTTCTCCTTTAGACTCCCCCTCATCCCCCTTTCTTTTTATAAATGCCTACCCTTGAAAATATGTTTACTTAAACCTGAGCGACAAGAGCAGGCAAAACAGCAAAGATTGCATTTACCCCCAGAGGCTACATCAATTGGCTATTGTCAAAGTCAAAGTAGATTTTATGTAAAACTCCAAATCCAGGTTGTTTGTATTGACCAAACGACAAAGTGCGTGTTCATTTTTCCTCAATCCAATTAGAAATCTTGTGGGTTTTTGACAGCTCATTTATATTTGTAAGTGAATGCCCGACGCTGCATGTGTAATTGTGCACCGTGTGGGGAATGGTGTTACCTGGGTTTGTATAGGAACACAAACAGAATTGATTTAAATCTAAGATTAATACGGTGGAACACTGCGATAGGCAACTGATTGCTTTTTATGATCAAATAAAGTCAATGCTGATTCATGCAGAGCTCAAAGTGGAAAACATTGATTTTATTTTCCTCCCCTCTCATCTTTTTAAATCAGTGGTTTGTTAAATCTTTTTTTCACTTCCTTTCAGTTCGCATTCCAAGCCTTCATTATTCTTACGGATCTCACAGTTCTTTAACACTCTCCGAGATGAAAGAGCTGCTCTTGATGCAAAAGAACCTCTTAAATTGCCCTACATAACTTTTGCCTTCTTGGCCAGGAAATGCCTTAGCACACTATGTCATAGCACAAATTTGCATTGAAATGGTAAGACAAGCACGGCTCCATTATTAAAAGCTTCACTTTGAGGAAACTCTACTTTACTGGATGTTCTAGACACAACGGGATGCATATTTTGACAGGGGGGATTGCATGACTTACAGCACAGGAGCTCACGATGAGATTTAATTCAAATCAGGCACCACAATTTTTTTTGTTTTTTTTAAAGGTTTTGTTGGCTCTAGTGGCTTTTATATGAAAGTAGTCCGACAGGAAAAAGTGTAACAAGAGAGGGGGGAGACATGTGGTAAATGTTGGCAAGCCAGGAATTGAACCTGCGACCACCATGAGGACTAATACCTCCATATGTGGGTCGTGCTTTGCCCCTGCGCCACCACAGCACCCCAGGCACTGCACTTTTGTCATTTAGTATAACAATTTATTTCAACTTAAATATTTAGAGCCAATTCACTCAAAAAGTAATCCGAGGGCAGTAGAGTCAGAAAGTTGTTCCTAATGAAATCAGCTAATTGAGCTGAATCTTTGCTTTGATGCAATCCCTTAAGATGAGCACGGCTTCTCAGACCTATCAGTGGTAAATTGACAAGTTGGGAATAACTGACAGCAATAATACATCTAGCAGTATTAGTGAAATAAAGAAAAACTTAAACAAACCAAAACAATACCATTAGACCGGGGGGGAAAAAAACACAAAACACTAAAACAAAGAGAAAACACAACCTTATGGGATTCAAACTGAACTCAAGTCAATTAAAAGAAAAAAAAAAAGTAAGCATACTCTGGGTCAACCAGATGCCACTGTAAAGATCCAGTCCCATCTATGCTCTGATTTTGACCCGGGCAGCATGGTAAGCATCTGCCTGACGGTCTCAGGACTCTTCTGGGGTTACACAGGTTGAGCGGTTTGGTTAAATAATTGAGTGCCAACCCATCGAAACCTTTTCAGGCAAATTTTCAGGAAACGGCTTGTCTTGTGTCTTGTTGCCTTGTTAAATCAAGCCCCGGCAGCAAATAAATGGCAGTTTGGTCTTCACTCAAAAGGTTGTTTTCCGTGCTTTGTCAACATGCCGTCTCTCTGTTCAGTCAGTCAGTCTGTCAGTCAGTCTTTCAGGTGAAAGATGTTTGGCTGAGATCAAGACATAAGTGCTGGTGACAGTGATGGAGTGAAAAGGTCAAATATGACACATCGGTTACGGAGAGGGAACAGAAAGGGCACTTTGATTTTTCTGGCCAAGTTCTATATGCTGCATTGTAATTATTACAGGAAAGTAGAAAAGATTTCTCACTTTATATGTCCAACTTTATATTTACTTTTGCCTTTTCTTGCATTATTCCAGTAACAATGATCCGATTCTGAAGGGTTGCTTAAGTTCATGAGTGGACTAATGACTGTTAAGTGGAAAGCAGACGATGGAGGAAATTATAATTTGCTGCTGTTAATGCATACATCCTGCTTGCTGCCAGAGTCAGATGACCCAAAAAGTCTGATGTTCAGCCTACAGCTGTCAGGTCAGCAGAGTTCACTTATCCTGTCCAGCTCTGTGTCCTCTAAGTGGGTTGACATGAGCCATTTTTGGCCTCTGCCTTCCACATTTCCATTTATAAAGTCCAGATAAAGTCATTTAAGAAAAAAATTAACAACCCTAATTAAAGAATGATGAATCAGAGGGGAGAGGGTGCAAACAGTGAAAAGACTGTATGCTTTAATTTAAGCTTTCCAGAAGTCAGTCACTGTAGGAACTGTAAATAAGGTGCCACACTTTGCTGTTTTTGGTAAATTTGACCAAAGTCAGAATCATACATATAAGTATGTTTTGTATTCAAACCCATGTTCAAACATAAACTAGCATGCATTTTTTATGTATTTTGCTAATCAGTCAGACAAGAACACAATGTCTCTATTAAGTAGGTTTAATTCATTAACTAAGCCACAGATGGAAACACTAAGACAAACCCTAACCAGCCACCCTGTTAGGTTTTTCCTCAAAGATTTTGGCCCATATTGACACAATACCATTGCGCAGTTGCTGCAGGTTTGTTGGCTGAACACAGACGAATTGTCCTTTGGAGTACAGTTACCTCATTATCATGTTCAAGAGACCAGTTTGAAGTTTTTCTAGTGACACGGTGCTTTATTTCGCTGGATGTAGCCATCATAAGATGGATTTAATGTGGTCATAGAGGGATGAACAGGATATTCAGGTAGGCTGTGGCATCTGAATAATTATTTTGGCCCCAAACAGTGTCAAAAATAAGCTGAGATAACATCCCACCACCCCACTTTTCTTCTAGTCTAGCCCCTCTGCTTCAACGTGAAACGTATTGCATCTTCAGAGATGGTATTGTTTTAGTTGTAAGGAGAGGTTATTTTAGATACTGGTGAATTTCTGCCATCGAAAATCAGTCGCCCATTCTTACAGGACTTTGTACTTCAAGTTAATTTCATTCCCACAATTGCCATTCACTGTATATTTTATCTTTTTTTAACCTTCCCAGTTAATGTTGACAAATGTTGAACGTGGAAATTTACGCAGAACAACAGTTTCCAGACCAGCCAATCTGGCACCAACTACAAAGCTATTGTAATTTTAATTAATCCCCCCATCCACCCCCTCATTCTGATGCTTAATTTGAACTATAGCACATCATCGTCATCACATCGCAATGCCTAAATGAATAGTAATTGGCTGACTTTCCTTTTGTGTTAACAAGCAATTGGACAAAGTCTTATAATAACAATCATAAAAGAATGACGGTATAGAACATGTGTGTATATCCTAACAAACTGAGCCAAGCTTGTTATAGCGCCCTGCTCTACCCTAGTGTCCTCATTAGATGGAATACCTTTAGGGTATTTGTGTAAAGGTATAGAGTCAAGTCATGTACAGCACCTGTCAGAGTCTGTGGATGACTGACTGTCTGTTTGTAAATTTCTAGCTTCATCAAACTGGCCTCGAGGCAGGCCACTATTCATCTCCTCGAATGATAAATACTACGAGTTAATGCATATGATAGAAACGCAGCCTTAGACAGAAAAAAATGTGAAAAGACGAGCTATAAGAATTTGTCAATAGCACTTGAGGCTAAAATTAGTTTATTCTGCTTCTGATAATTAGTGTTCTGCAGTGGTGAGCCATGGGGCCTTCAAGGTATTCTTAAAAAGGTATTTATAGTGTAAAATGAACTCTGTGAGGAGGTTCTGTTTGCTCCCTGCACATGTATATCCATCTGTCTGTCTGTCTATCCTGCTTTCTTGGAACACTATTCGAAGCACATTTTGTGTCTAATGTATCTAATGATGCTGCATTGACAAACTGTCGCAGACGACATTGTATAACATGAAGGAATCACCCGGAGTTAGGGGACATGAGAGCGAGGTCGCTAATCCTGCTCCATGTGAGCAAGTCAGGATAAAAAATGTTGATCCGTTTTATGTGTCAAGAACTGAATCCAAACAGCCACCAGTTGATCTCACATTAAAGACTTGAACAAAGCTATTATCCTGCACCAAAGTTCAAATAGTTTTGTTCTCAGCAAAGCTGCCAGCATCAGTTTCTGACAGTTTCGGGGACATCTACGTTCATAGTGATGTTCAACAAGTCTCGCAAAGTTCAGCTATTCCAAGTTCATCATCTTGTAATCCAGGTGTGACGCACTTTGAACTGCCTTGTTGCTGAAATGTGCTATACAAATAAAATTGATTGATTGGCTTAGAAGCAAAGCAAATGGCTATTTCTGCATTATCCGAAACAGATGCCAACATTTCTCTGTTAAATGAGTCATCTGAACAATTTCACTCATTCACAAACCTAAGCAAAGAATGGAAGCGATACAAATATTTAACCCTTAAAAGGGGGCGGTGGAGATAACACTGGGAGTAAGATATGACAGCAAGTGAAATCAGAAATCTGGTACATATGATCATATGTGAATAATACTTTTGGATACTTTTGTATATGTGTCAATATTGGAAACATTACATTTCATGTGGAGAAATCAAGATATTTGTGTTTTACTTAAGAAAGAATGTGGATCAGAGAAAGACACTTACACATATTTTTCTGTTGGAAGTCATTATAAAACACATCCTTTGTTTTCAGAAAAAAAAAAAAAAAAGCTGCATGACAAATTCAAATATTCTATGAGGATTTTGAACCAGCCAATCCTCTGGGCTCTAAACATAAAATTCACAAATTTGACTCTTTACTTGGTTCTAAGAAACCTGCCTCCATTTTTTTGATGAGCCAGTATGTGGCACAGTATCCCAAACGACTGGAGAAAATTTAGCGATGCACACAATCCATGGTTTTAATGAATCATTCAGCCGTCCTTACTTTTGTCGGATTTGTTAAATCGAAAAAAAGTGACCAAACTGTCTACAGTGAAGACAATTTTTGAAATGCATTATAAATCTCTTAAGGAAAACCCAGAGCTAAAGTAATTATATGGTTTGAAGAAAAACAATATCTTCACTGAATCCATTGAGGTATTTTCATATTTCTAACAGCTGCTCCTCTGATAAAATACTTGGTCTTCTTGAGTATTCAAAAAGCAACACTTTTTGAATATCTTACTCACAACTTCATATCAGAACAAGATTTACTTTCCAGGATTTATAGTTTTGATTACGGATATTTAGAAAGAAAAAAAAAAAAAACATTCCACAAAAGTTATTTTGGAGAGTGCTGGAAATGACATAGGCTTGAATTCTGTTCAGACATTGTCTTGTTAAAAACATTAAGTACAATCCATGATATGTGTTTCATGTCATGGATTGTACTTAGTCTGACGTAAGCGAGATACGTGCTCCATCTTGGCTTCTGTAAGAGCCAGACAGGTTTGAGGCGAATTAACAGCAATCGTTCACAATTGGTCATATTGAACAATCAAACAAATTCAGTTAGAAATGTTAATCAGGCACTGACGGCGTCACAATCACACTTTCCGAAACAAACTTATTATCGACATATTTATCAAAATAGAAAGAATTTCAATTGTCATTTTAGCATTTGTGGTTGTAGTGGGTCTTGGTGAACAGGGTTGTTGCTTATAAACATATTAACTTGTGTTTCATTATCTGTGTGCAGTTTGTTTTTCATGCTGACTCTGCCATTAATAAGTTGTGACTTGGTCTTCTAAGCATTAATTACTAATAACTCCATGGCATCTGCTTAGATATAATACACACTAGGAAACCTATTTTGGTGTGCGGTCAGTGTGGGAGGGATGGGTGTGGGGATTGTGCAGGCATATCAGGTTGTTTAGCGAAAGACGTCACAAATGTGAGGGGAAAGGTTTTCTAATCCTGTTGGGTGTCTATGATAGTGCAAAGAGACTTATCTTAAAAGTCAACCTCAGAGGTTTAGGCTGCTTGTGTAGCATAATCTTACAAAGGGTTTACTCTGCCACCGTTTCTTGGGGTGTAAATGTGAGTGGGACTAGTTTGCACTATATTGGACAAGCAGTGCTGTGACTGACGGGTATCTTACTGTGACATGTTGCAAACAAAACAGAGAAACCATGCCAAAGCTACAGTGCCTCCGGGGAATGGGTGGGATAAGGTCCTCTCTCCCCCTCCCACCTTGCCAGGTCAGTTCGTCTTGGTATTGGTCTTATGTCAACATGCCATCTTACATTCCCCCTCACTCGAGACATGTTCACCTAATTAAAACCCCTTTCCTCGTGCCCTCAGGGAGAAATAGGGAGGTGGATGCAGAGAAAGCAATGGAGAACGAGTAAAGAAGATACAGCGGTAGCTTGTCAGAGACCGTGGCAAAGCGAAAGGATGGACTGGAAAATCGAGGTTGGGAGAGGAGAATTTAGCAATGACAAACAGTGAGGGCATGGCTGCAGTAACAATACATTATCTTGCAATTTTGCCAACCTTGAAATGGGAACGAGTGTGGAGAAACATAAAGTGCTCTCTGACATTTTTTATTTTTTCTTATTGTCTTTTTCATCAAATTTCCAAATACAAAATTATAAATAATACATGGACAAATTAGTGACCGACTGATTCACAGACAAAAGAACGGTAATGAAATAATCAGTGGTGAGACAAAAGGACGCAAAGTATGACATGGAGAGACAAACTGGGCGAATTGATTGATAAATAGGAAAATGGGAACACTTACGAATGGACGGAGTTAATGACAGATGGATGGGTGAAACACATGGACAGATGAAAAGAATCATAGACAAATGGACAGAGTGATGGATGGAAGGAAGACAAACAAATAGATGCCTGTTTTGACAAATCATGATCGGGTGACAGGATAGAACTTTTAAACATTTGGGAAAACCCTGAAAAGTAAAAATTTTGCAATGATCCATTTGTGCACGAACACTAAATAAAATAGGGAACATGTGGTTGAAGATTGTGATGATTAGGAACGCAAGAGAAACCCCTGTGCTCCTTTGTATATTAGCATCTCTTTTTATAGCTACACCGGTAAACAGACCATTGCTGCAACACAGAGGAAAGGGTGGGGCATAACTGCTGCTTGTAATATAATTGCTTAAACATTAACAACTTAATTCTGCCTCTAAATCTTTTTTTTTTTTTTTTTTTAACCTTTCCACTCACCAAAATCTGCTGTAAATGGATTCTTCATTTGTTATGACTGCAAATGAAGCCGCACGAGTATACAGAAAATACCCCATGACTGGTTGTTCGGATAGGTTGCCATGGTGAAGACAGTGATTAAAGCTATTAAAGCTGCAGGCATAGGGTTAAATGGGAGCTCTGACTGCTCCTGCTGTCACATATTAAAGAGGAAAAAAAAAAGAAAGAAACACAGAGTATGCAAGAATGGTAAAGAAATAAAAAGATGCGACTAGAAAAAAAAAAGCAGCTTGAGCAAAAAAAAAAAAAAGGGTAAAGTGTGGGTGAGATAAATGTGATTAGCTGTGCTCAAAGCAAGGCATGATCCTACCTCGCTCTTAATTGATTTCTTTTTTACGGAAGATGAAATAGAAGGTTATGGTACTCCAACAATAACTTACCTATTCAGGCTTAGACAGGGGGCCTTTATCACACTACAAAAGACAGGGCTCGTTCATCATTACAGTGTGACATGTAGCACTGGAGCTTATGCTGTGAAACAGGAAGTGTGTGTGCATCCGTGTGTGTGTGTGTGTGTGTGTGTGCGTGTGCGTGAGCATGTGTAACAACCATCTGTGTGATATCATGAGAAAGAAAAGGAGAAAATGCTTTTCTACTGTGCATGTTTTAATCTGGTGTTTCAGCAGAGTGACATGTTAATTTAACCTCCTACAGGCTCTGCTGTCTGGGATACGGTGATGCAAGGCAGGCTTCTCTTAATCAGGATAATGTCATTTTATTTCTTTCTTCGGTGTTTCAGTGGCAGCCGTACTGTAATAATTCTGTATAATTTTCATAAAAAAAATGTTTGAAGGGGGGGGGGGGGAGTAAATATGACACCATGACTAACAAATATCACACCAAATCACAACTGACAGCTGAAGTTGAAAGATAGTTTTCTCTAAATCGCATTGCTTTTCAAAAGAGAAATCACCATGTAATACAGGATTTGACTCTGTCCTCAGCCGTTTTGCTCACACAGTTGTATTTTGCATAGCCGCTCTACTGACTGACATGTTACACCAACATGTGGACGGGAACGAGAATGAAAATTTGTATTTGGTTATGTTAAAACATGCGTTTTGAAAGTGAAAGTTTATTATTTTCAAAATGTCACTGTCATTGAAATGTAATGCTTATCAATGATTGGAAATGTAATCATACAGTTTGGGTTATTGGAGAATGTCGTTTTGCCCACGTCACACAACTCGCCCCACTTCACCTGTACAGCCAACTGTTAATGCTGTAGATGCCCATAGTCTTCCAGTCCACATGTTGTCAGCCCAATCGCTTTTATGTTAGAAAGTCAATAGAATTTGCTGTGTGGAATCATCTGAGACACAGCTCTTTGTGATTTGCCAATAGACTGTAAACTTGTCTCCATGCCATTTGGGGAAGTGGGCAATGCCACTTCCTGTTGCTCTGCTGTCGTTCCTGTAAATAAATGATAAATTGTGTAAATGTTTTGTGTGTGTGTGTGTGTGTGTGTGTGTGTGTTTTTTTTTCTCTCTCTGCAGAGAGATTTTATAAAACTGTCAAGAACTTTAAGGCAGCTAAAGTAGGATTAGCCAGAACCTATGGGCAATTGGATTTGGGCCAACGCTATCTGGTGTAAATATAAAAACTATGTTTTTAATATTGCATAGTTAAGTCACACAGAGCAGCAGTGGTATTTTTACAGCATGCTCACAAACCTTGTACTTTACAAATCCCTTTCTGGTACATCCCTTACCAGAAAGGGATGGGAATGACTATTGGCATTGTCTTTCACTGTAAGACTAAATGATGTGACTGTAAAGAGAACTATGGCTATAAGTAGGAAGATCAGTCGTCCATCTCCGCGTCAGCTAACCCAAAATTGTACTCAAGTCAGAGTATCACTATTACAACATATTTTACAAAATTAAGACGTATGCATCCAAGAAATTACTTGAGTAAAAATGTATTTTGTAAAAAAGCTACTCAAGCATTAAGTAGCTTTTTGACCAGGACATCTGACCTCAAAACAGACAAAAAGTATAGTAGTATAGCAAAGTTTGGCATTGTAAAGATTAGGATGAAAAACATCAAGAGAAATAAATAGCACGTTTACCAAATGAATTAAGGCAGACGTAAAACTTCCATTCAAAATATGTATTTTCCAATATAAAACTTTTAAACTACTACAGTAGGCAAATTATGTGTATGTTAGAACAAGGTAAAGTACCTATAGTGTCAATATGTGGTGTTTATAGTATCTTACTGACCTTCATGTTTCTCAGCAGATAGAAACTAACAGCAGAGCAGCAAAGCTTATGTTCAAACAAGAGCTCTCTCTTTAACTCAAACTGCAGATGGTGCATTTTTGGTCGAAACTGTTTCTTCATTAGTGAAGTTACTCACAGTGGACTGAGTAATCAGAAATTTTACTCTAGTAAGAGTATAGTGATACTTTGGAGCAAGATTGCTAATTTTTATTGCAAAAAAAAAAAAAAAAACTATCTAAATATTTTGGAAAGATAAAAGACAAGACTCTTAAGTATAAATTTGTAACTACATAAAATTCGTACATGAATCACTTCTAACTTTACAATCAAACCACATTAAATTATATTAACTATCTCAAAATTGTGAAATTGGCAGATTTTTTTTTTAACATTTCTCAACAAATAACTTCATCAAAATCTAGTCAACTGATTTTCAATGGGAAATGTGGCAAGACTCAAAATGTCTGTCTTGAGGAATGTTAGACTATTAAGTCACAGGCAATGTAGAAAATGTACGTAAAGCAATATGGGCTTCTCAAAAAATACTTTTGTATTTTGTTCTTTGAATTGGGAGACTAAGTCTTTGTGTATGTCAAATGACGACTTGAGGACAAACTCAAATACCTCTGTAGTAAAGTTGTACAGCAGTGATTCAGATCCAGATTAAAGTAACTGTACAAAAAAAAAGAATGCTATCATTGTTGAAAGAACATGTGTCCTTAGCTTGTAAGATTATTTCCTAAATGTGTTGCCTGAAGAATTTAATTCAAAAGAAGTGGAGGTAAAATTTCTGTCATTTATTTTATTTTTCATATGTCAAAGGCATTTAAATGGTGTGTTTTTACTTTAACTGAGAGCATTGGTAAGGTTTGTCGTCAGCATTGTGTAGATTAGAAAGTGGAGAATGACAGAAATGACAGAAGCCTCAACACTATATCCACACTAAAATCTAGTGCTCTCCATAGTAAAAGGAAAAATTCAAAGGTAAGTACTTTCACATTTACTTTTTTCTCTCTTTTCTGTCACACGGCTGAATGAATCCATGGTCACTTTTAAAGCCCTGCAAGGCTGCTGCTTTTTCAGTAAACTCTTGATTTTCTTTAAGCACAAGGGACATCTGATGAAACCATAAATCACTTAAATGAAGGTCGATATGCTAGAATTTTGGCTGTATTTGCATGAGGAATGATGAGTAAGAGAAACACCTGGAAGTGGCAAAATATTTCCTTGTCCTTCAGGCTGCAACACATGACTTCCCTCTCCGCTAGCACACTGCCTAGAAGTTAGAGTATATAGAAGTATCTTTTATTGGCCCACAGTGGCAAAATTCAGGTGTCACAGCAGCAGCCTATAGTCACTGTTTGTAAAAAAAAAAAAAAAAAATGAGTAAAGTGTTTTTGCTGCCCCCGCCGAATCAACCCGCACTTCTACGATCTCAGATGGTTAAAAAAAAAAGGTGTAAAGGGAACTGCACGCGGTGTTTGTGGGCGTGCGAGTGTCCATTTCTTTTTTCTATTGCAGACACAGAAAGAGAGAGCGAGATAGGAGATGTACTGCTGAATGCAGGAGTTGTTGATTGTGTGTGAGAGCTTTGAGAAAGGGTGCAGAGAGTATCTATCCGCATCATTCACTCTAAAAGCCTGGAGAAATGGAAAGGATGGATGGGAGGACAAGTAGGAGTCAATAAACAGGTGGTTGGGATGGAGAGACAGGAGATGAGAGTAGTTTCATGTGAAAATGACTTGGAGTCGTCTCAGAGAGGGCAAAGGCGTGGGGCAGACTGAAAGAATACAGGAGTGACAATAAAGAAAGCAAGGAACCCAGGGATAAAATACTAAAAGCCTGATTACAAAGACTTCATCCCACAAGTCAAGTGGGGAACGTGATAAGACTTAAAAATTAGAGGACAATGGTACGTTAAATTTCGCAAGCTAGGCTATTTATATTTAACAAAACTACTGCTTTCATTCTGTTGTGACAGACGTTGGGTAGTTTTGCCCAAACAATGGGCATAAATTGTTCAGTATGTTGGGTTAGAGAACAGACTAGAGGAAGCCTCATTATTTTTCACAGTCTTCTCTTCTGAGCTGAAGAGGCTTCATCGAGCCTCTTCCACGGGATGAAACAAGAAATGATAAGGTAAAGTTAAGCTTTGCAACAATGTAATGTCAGTGCACCTTTATTTCAAACTAAGGACTGACTTTGTTCATTTGGGACAATGAAAATCGAAAGTTTGAATCAATGAATTGCTCATAAATTTGTTGCCAAATGTTTTAATATGTATTTGGAACAAAATGAAAAAAGAAAAGAAGAGAAAATCTCAGACCCAGATCTCATTTCTACAAACTATCATGGCTGGACATTTACCAGCCATGAGAACCATGATAAATGTCCAGCCATTTATCATGGCTGGACATGATAAATGTCCAGCCATGGACATACACACAAGTGTGTATTATGCTTGTGTGTATTATACACACAAGCATAATACACACTTGTGTGTATTATACACACAAGTGTGAATATTATACACAATATTCACACTTGTGTATAATTATTTGAAGAGATGAATGCAGCACATTCAAGGGTTTGAAAATGGTACCTATAAAGATGAACCAGAGTATGGGAAGTCCAGGATCCATCCAGTGTATGTAGATATCTAGTATCAGAAGCGGGACTCCAGGTGGCTCACTTTACACATACCTCTCATTTGAGTGCATGAACAAAAAAAAAGGTAAACATTTTAAGCTGAAAAGTCTCCTATTGAACAAATCTTTTGGTTTCAAAGACGTGAAATATTGACAGATAATACATCCTTATGATGAAATGGAGATCTATAATAAGCCAAAAGGAAATAAATAAATAAATAAATAACATCTCTTCCTACTAACCAACCTCCCTGAACTAATGTCCCATGCTGAAAGGTTTGGCCTTTATGTGGCAGGAAATCAAAAGTGTCTTGCATTTGAGAAAGTCTTTGCACATGCCTCACTTGTGCAAAGACATGCACATGTGAGACATGTGCACCCTAACCCTACCCTAACCCTACCCCTAACCCTACCCTGTTAAACATTATTGACGTTTAATAATGAATGGCATGCTTCTATCTTAGCCAGAAGGAAAATCAAGTCTTGTAGACGTACAGTTCATTCCTCTTGACTCCGATTGGAAATGCCTGTGAGGAGAAGAAAGAAACACCACCACATATGCCCACTCCACTCGCTAATCGTGGCTGATATTTTTAAAGGTACCACAACCATCTACCGGCCCGTGAGTCGTGTCTGTATCAAGCGAGGGTTATCACAGCTAACCAAGGGGGAGGAAAAAGAAAAAAAAAAAGAAGAAAAAAACATATTTAAGCCACTAAACCAAAGGAAAGCACTGCACGCGTTATCCATCTGCTAAAATGCACCAAAGGTTGATCCACCCAGAAAAGGCCTATGGTGGGTCAGAGGTCTGAGAGCAAATCCTCACATTTGTGCTGCGCTAAATGAAGCATTATGCAATGTTTGGCGTAGCTAACTAAGGGCTTTTACTGAACATCTTGTCCTGACGTTAATCCTGCCAACACAAACTAGGCAGGGAGAGAAGCAGAGTCTGACCCCCAAACCATGCGAACTCTCTTTCACACGCACAAGTACAAATACGTCTTTCCACTATAGATATGTTGAATAAGAATTGGTCGATTTTGCAAACAATATCAACATGAGAACACATAACAAGAATAAAGACCTAATATTGCCAGAATAGGGTCCTTTCGCATGAATCCCTCTGTCAATGCAGCATGGCACGGTACAGGAATACCCTAAAACAATGGATACAACAGTTGGAGCAAATGTCCTTGGCATGTCTGGGAGATGAGGCTCGATTCCAGTGTCTGTTCCACACCTCATAAATCCCTTCCAGCTCTTGGATTAGCCCTGGTTCAACCTCCTCTCAAGACTGTGGTTATCCCAGTTGATCTTTTACGGTGTTTGACTTTTTTTCTTCCTCAACTTTTCGCTACAATTCCCAGATGCAGGAATCTGTAAACTTCCATTTTCCTTGGCAAATGTGTCTTCATCTGTGTGGTAGGATGACTGTCTGCTGGGAAACTGGCAATATTGTGATTATCATAATATTGTGTATTTTTAAAATGTCTCTTTTGTAGTGCTTTTATGTAATATTTTAATTTTCAGAAAAAACAAGAATTGTTTTAATTAACAATTCTTACTGAAATCTGTTTTTTTTCTTCTAATTTCATTATGTTCTAATTTAATGAGATGTACTTGCAAGTTAAAGTGCTTTGTTTTTCACGAGTTTAATACAAATTTGCCAGCAGAATTTGTTTACCCTTGTTTCTTAAACAATGTCTTGTTTCTTGACAATGTGCAAAAAAGCAAGGCTTTTTCCTTTATCACTATCTTATTCATTTACATGAATAAGATAGTTCAACTGCAATGAACTCCCAGAAAGTAAATAATACATTTTGCATGTAGCGCATTACTCCTTTTTCATTAGTGTAAATCCCCCATGTTGCAACAACCAGGGGAAACTGGTGTGTTAATGGATAATAAATCTATATTTAAGGATATAGGCAAGAGGAAATCCAATTTATGTCAAGGCTCTCTAGCAGATCCCCACTTTTATCCCCATACGCGCCTGGCTGCAGGAGTAATCGGCTTTGTGTAATAAAATGATGATGATGACTTTATCTGACATTTGTAGAAGGAGGAGTTCCAGATTTCTGTAGGTCTATATTATCAGCCTCTATCCAGTGAAATAATCCTCCGACAGAGTGAGACAGAGTGATTTTTTTTTTTTTCTACAGGGGAGTAAACACAAGGGTTATATTGAGGTGAGCAGAAGTAGTGTGTTTGCAGAGAGTCGTGTTTGCTTTGTGTGTTTTTCTTTCTGTGTGCAACGCGTGCGCAAGGCTTACATGCTCCCTCCATGTACTCGGAGATCCTTGGCCTTACCTCTCTCACCTGCGATGTGGAGGAGGATGATTACATACTGGTAAGGTCAGATTTATCTCCATGGAGATGCCCGAAGGAACACTGATACAAGAGATACATTGAGAATGGCGCTCCATTACCTGCAGCAGCGAGACAGCACAGACAGACAGCCAAAATAGATAATGAGATGTAACTAGATAGCTGTGAGAATTGTGCCGTAAAGCTGCGTTTCCAGACAAAACTCGACTGAATTCGGACTAATGATCAGATTACAGCCAATCACATTCTTCCATCTCAGTCACTTCAAAACATGTCAGGTCTCTACCCGTGACATCCATTTACTCGTGCTCCAAATCCTCCGGTTCTCCCATTTTGCCTGATTTCATGCAATTGGCTTTCTCTTGTGTTTTCACAAGAGCTAGATTCAATTAGCGTTTCCTGCGAGTTAAGTGGCCCTGCGGGGTTAAGGTCTGTCATGTCAGATGGATCTGTTTGTGTGAAGAAACAGGAACACCAGGCAGTCCGCTGATGGTGAGAAAGAGATGCCTCGGAACCCATCAAGTGAGCTTTTCGCAAGACCTACATTGCTTGGAGTAATTGGATCTTAGAGAACTTCCAGTCTAATTCAAAAAAGAAAAAAAAGAAGAGACCAGCTATTATTCGTAGTCTCTTCTGGAGCTGTGCTACGTATAATTCCCAAGCCCTAATGTTATTGTTATGTTCAGTTTGTCTAAAAGCAATGCAAAGTCATCAGGGCTTCAAGCAACTTCCCATCAACATGATTTAAATATCATTAAGTCCAAGACCAAAATTTTCAGAAAAGCCCAAAAAAAAAAAAAAAAATGTCTGTAACAAAGAATCTTATGACACATGCGATAGGGAAGTTTCTGGAAAATATGTGGTCTCTTCTTATGCCAGACTAACTGCTAAATGATTGAGTGAATCATATTGAAGTTACTTGTTTGTGAGAGCCCTATATGACACGTTGATCAGGTGAAGCAGTATCTTTGCAAGTGATTTGTTTGTGATTCAGGGAGAATACCATAGCAACCCCGATACCTCGTGAAATCCTAACATTTTAATTATGATGGACGATATCCCGCTTTCAGCTAACGTCCCTCCAGGATTCCCTTTCTACACATCTGATAAAGCAGTAAAATTACTTTGCCAAAATGTAAGGTTTGAAAGAGTCTGGTAATAGCTTAAGAAAATACAAATCAATATTTAGCTGTACTGGCTTTCCTTAAAATTGTTAATTTTACTCTTCTGTTTTAACTAGACTTATTCAGCAACATACCCCTCATAAGAGTTTATTTTTCATCTCTGTTGCCTTTTGACAAAATTTGATTATTTTTTTTTCACTGTGCTAATATCCTGATAATATCTGGTTGTAATATCTTTTAAAGGTAAAGGTAATATACAAATTTAACTCTTGGATCTTCCTTTCTTCCAGCCCTTACTAGACATCATGAACATGGGATCCTCACTGCTTTTTGCTCTCTTTGTTGAGACAATTTACAGCATCTTGCAACCTTGTTCGGCACAAATAACGGTTAAACGGAGAAACAGTCCACAAGAGGCTTACAGGCTACTGCTGCCCTTGTAAAAAGACACAGGATATTGTGAGATACTGAAAGCAGTACGATGCAAGAGTTAGAGAAATGGAAGTGGGAGGTTTAGATTAAAGCTCAACAGTTTATAAAATTCTTTGAACTTCTGCGTGTCTTAGCAAGTCGCTTATTTCTCTGGTGGCTTCAAAGGTAATGTGAACAAAAAGCTTCCCCCCCCCAAGAAGCAACACAACAGCAGCAACCCAGTCACAGTCTGCAGAGTTGGTGTCAGAATCACCTGAGATTTCATGAAATATTTGATGGGGACCAAAATGCTGTGGAAAAATAAAGATGCAGTGCCAGCTTTATTGGTACCCTTGGTAAGGATGTTTAAAAAGCACTAAAACTAAATCTTCCATCGCAGCAGCAGTATCTTTCTTCATTTCCCAGTAAAGAACTTTGAATGATCCAGTGTGTGACTAGCGCCACACAAATAAAAGTACCTTTCACTGCCGTGATTGAAATAATATCCCTATTACAAGGCATGTCTCTAGTGAGAGATATGTGCTGTAACCCTAACCTTCCTTTTATCGCTTGAGGCTCATCAAAGCAAAGAAGTTACAGATTTGAGCTCCTTTATGGGTCAAGTAGGCCTCTGTGGAGGTGGGGACCATTTTTTTTTTCCTCTTTAGAAAAACAATCCTGTTTCCTTATTTCACTGTGGGGTATAAGGAATAAAAGATGTTAAAGAAAAAGTCTAATCTTGCTGTAATAAACTTTTGTCTCTGTTCAGTCCACATTCAAACCTACAGATATAAAAATAGGGATTGACCCATTTAGTAGATATGCATAAATATCTTAAAGAAAAAAAAAAAGGGAAAATGTTTTAGCTTTCAGTTGTTTTTCTCATATCTCTCTACATATTTTATTCATGACATTTTCCGTCCATTTACCCTGCCCACGAGGGTAAACCAAGGTAAAGCTGCTCACTTATTCAATTAACACTGATCAGGAGGCATTATGAAGAGGTTCCCCGGCTGATTTTCCTCCCGATACCTTGGCGTAGTAGGGGCACTACGAAGAGGCAAAGGCTGCAGCTTGTGGTCTACTTACTAGGTCACATCAAGGAAGCCAGAAAGCCGAGGTCAGGCCGGGACTGTAATTAGGCATGTGAAACCCTGCCAAGTGTCATCTTCAGAATAGTGACAGTGAGGGAGTTGGGGGGTACACCACAGGGCGGTGTTCGATCCCTTCGAGAAAAGGGCAGACTTCATAAAATCTAAACCTGCCTGTCGACGCAGTGAGGGGAGCTCAATACGGCTGCAGTAAGGGCACAAACACAGATACAGAAACACATTGTGGTACAGTGCAAGGCCTCTTCTTTATTAGAGTATCATAAAGTCCTGTCTCCATGGCAACTACCTCATTAGAAAGTCACTGGTGGTGGCCATTGCTCGTGCACCTTTTTTTTTTATGTCTTTTATTCTGCTTTTGTATGTTGTTGGGTTTTTTTTTTCACTTTTCCTATAATTGCAGTTTAAAAGGTAGAGTGTTACAAGCGGCGATAAATAATGACTATTGAGAAGATTAATTTGACAGTGAAAGCAAAAAAAAAAAAAGAATAGGTTAGTGGCATTGCTTTGTCCTTTGTTTCATGTCAAAGAATATTGCACATCAGCCAACCTATCATTTCATTTCAAATCCGAACCAATAAAGAACAACAATAAAAAAAAGCCATCTGTTTGCACCCTGTAATTTCAAACCAGAGCTATGCATTTCATTTTGAAATGCATAGTCTAGGTTACAAGTCTGAGAACGTCTAACTTCAAGAGATGGTTATAGTCAAATATTAGAAAAGATCCCATTATGCACCCTCATAAGCTTTAAATGCCCTTTTGTGTATGTGTGTGTTTGTGTGCCAGAAGTGCCGTCATTGTGTGCCCGACAACAAACTAAGTTGGCAGTGATGGGAAGCCCACAAGGGATCGTGTCCTTGGCACCACAGCAGGATCCCTCCACCAGTGATTTCAGGACATAAAGGCTGTGGGAAAAAAACAAACAAACTCAGAGCCATGTTGGATCTATTTTTTCCTCGCTGTGATTCTCCAAAGTTAATAATTTGCAAATCCCCTGCAGATTGCTTTCAAGGTAATTGTGCAGACAAAGACACCACATTTGTTTATTACTTACAAAAACTCAAACTTATGCACATTCTCTGACAGCAAATATCGCATCCAACACACACACACACACACACACACACACACACACACAGAGGTGTGTGGTTATCAGATGACAATTCAGGAGCAACATCTGGTTTATTAATGAATCCCTTAGACCATATGTGTCAAACTCAAGGCCGGTGGTCAAATCTGGCCCTCCATAGCTATTTATGTGGCCTTTTAGATTCAGCGGGCTACATAAATAGGAACTTTAGGATAAAGTATTGCCTAAAGTGTGTCAAAGGTTTGTAGAAAAAATGAGCTAATTGAAAAGGCAGTGTTTTTTTGTTTTGTTTTGTTTTTTTTCCTGCTCAAAGAAATTCACGGGAAAACATCACGGAAGAGTTGAAAAGTAGGCACGCTTAATAGGTTGTCCTTTTCACATTTATTTTCACTCTACACCTGAATCGTGACTACAGCAAAGAGACAAGCATCAGAAAATCTTAAGTGAATGGCAATGAATTGTGAAAATTTTAAAAAATACTTTTAACGTTACAAATTTTCAAAAACATATTAAATTATTTTAGATTTTTGATTCAAAAACCTTCAGCGCAAATTTAAAATGGAGTCATTCTTGGAAAACCTTACAGAGAATACGCCGATGTTTTGAAATGTCCCTTCTGTGTGAAGTCAAACATTCATGTGGGGCTGCCCTCTGCTGGCCTGGAGGCTCACAACAGCAGCTTGCTTTGCAATTTGGAGTCAGTTGACTAACCCTGTTGACGCCTCCAACAAGAACAGGTGACTTCTTACTCATCTGAGCTACAGCAACGTGCTTTGGTGTACATGCAACTTACCATAATTTCATAAATCTTTCTTTCACAAGGTTTGGGTGTTTCACTTAGTTCTTGGTCTTTTATCTATTTGTGCATCAAATCAAAAGGGACAGTGAACCACATTTAGGGAGTGGAAAGTGTATCCTGAAGAATTTAATAAGAAAAGAGATTTTGATGGATTACAGACCTTCTCCACATCTGAGACATTTTCAGAATGATGAATCACAAAGGCCTTTTATGCTCTCTCTTTCTTTCCATTTTCCTATCTCTCTCCCTCGCTCCCTCTTTCTCTGCCTCCGCTCCTTCTCATCTCATGAGCCTTGGCTTTCAATTGTAAGAGATTACAGGAGCATAGCTGGACTGTGGCCCGTCGAGGATCTTTTATTAATATTTATATGCATATGAAACAAGCCAATTCTAAGCTGTCTATGCGCAGCTGAATCCCGCAGCCTCATTGTGTGTGTATATATATATATAAATATATATGCAGGGATCGTCATGTGCGGGCGGTTGTGTGAATATGTCGCACTGTACAGTTGCTCAGTTTGTGTGTCTTTGTTTCGCGCCAGCACCAGCTGCTTAACCCTGCTGTCGTCCCAGACGACCTGAGCCACCGGTTCTCCATCAGAGACTGGCAGCAGGTTTGATCGTTAGCGCGACTTGTGTCTTTCCGTCTTCAAGGTTAAACGTGACTTTGGGACCAGAGGTGCGCGGCGGTGGGGCAGTTGGGGGGGGGGGGGGGGGGGTGTATCGGTGGGACTCTCAACCTGCAAACAAGCGCAGAGCTTGACAGTCAAGGCTACTGAGGAGCAGGTATCCCATCGGTACAGGGAGCAGAAGGAGATTAATCTTTCATACATAATAGATAGCTAAATACTTTAAAACACAAAAGGCGGTAGGCGCTTGCACCGAAGAGGCCCTCCCACCACTAACAGGTCAGACATCCAGCTTCCCTCTCCTCTCCACTCTCATTAATACTCAATTACAGCAGTCCTTCAGGCTGACACTATTGTCTCCTCCAGGAAAGCTGGCCTTTATCAAGACAACAGGTACGGCCGGCCCCCTTGTACGCAGAGCTAAAACTGGGCAATCTCTTTGTCAGGAAAAGGGAAGAGAATGTCATCACTGCTCACCGCAGCCACTTTGCCTGCGTCTGTCACGTCGTCGTAATCAAAACCGACACATAATGAAGGAAGCGTAGCCCGCCGGAGTGGCTGTATCATAGCAAGATAATAAACATAAACAGCTTTTAATTTACCCCGTGGGCACTTCAGCAGAGCCACACAAACACATTTCAAGGTAAAGCGATGCGAGATGCCGTTAAGTGTTCCCTTTAAGCAGTCTTGTCTGCAGGCAAATGAAAGCTGACACCTGTGCAAGGGCCGATTTTGATCAGGTGACTGCATATTTCAGCACCAGTGTGTTGATCCGAGTTCTGAGTTCTATTTATCGTGACGTTTTCAGCCTTTTTTTATTCACTTATTCTTCCAATTTCAGTCATATTTTTTTACGTTTGCACAGTAGGTAGTTTTATCTCATCTTGCCTTATGTTGTACTTGAAAGCACTGACTTCATATTATGAAATGATTGAGTCATCTCATGCTATAAAAACAATTTGGAGTCCTGTTTTTTTTCTTTCTTTTCTTGCTCCAAAGAAGAAATTTAGCTCCTTTTATGTTTAAAGCATGACAGTGCAATTATGCGCCTTTAAAGTTAAGTCATATTCTAACTTATTAATGGTAGCAAGCAGAGCAGTCTGTTAGACTCCTCACAGCAAAATGCACAATTAAAGTCCCTTGAAAAATCATCCACACAGTTTTATTTCCTCACATAACCACAAGCTTAAAAAAAGTTACATTGGATGGAAAATGTCTTCACGGTTTGGCACAAAATCTCAACTGGATTTAGGTTTGGACTTTGACTTCATCATTCCAACACATCAATATGTTTTCATTCTACACCATTCTGATGTCACTGCTGTGGGGTCAGTCTGTTTTAAAGGCTTTTTGGGGACCCGCTTGTTTGCTGGGTCCCCAAAAAGGCTCACTTTCTTCCGTAAGGGACAAATTTGGGAAATGCACCACTACTTCTGAACGCTGCACTTTCTTTAATCAAGCCTGTCATTTTTTTTTTTTTCATCTTGGTCAATCTGGAGTTGTTATATACTCTTCTTATTTCTGAACGATGGAATGAACAGAGCTTGGTACCATTTTCCTTTCACTTAAAAAAATTGTACAGTACTTTTGGTCAGGGTAAAATCTATAATCCCCACAAACACATACTGAAGTTTGTGGTTCCAACAGAGCAAAACATGAACATGTTTAAAGAGCAGAAATGCTTTTGGAAGCTATTATAGCAGATCATATTTGTTTTTGTTTTTTTGTTTGTTATTTTTTCTAAAAATTCAAGATTTCTACTTGATTTATTGCATTCCTACCGATCTGTAACATCCAATTGGCAGTCCCCACATTCCACTGAGCCATTAGAGAAAGGGATTCTGTAACATGACACAGTGGAAGATGTCACCAACATTACATCCTGGAGCAGAATTAGTCACTGAGGAAAAGAGTATCACTGTTGTTCCAATTAGCAACTCCCTGCATGACTTCCTTGATTCTCGGCTCCTATCTCTTTGCTCCTTACATTACCCCATCCATCCCCATTACACACAGTTTCCTCATCTCTTATGCCCGCTATTCTTTCCTCTGCTTGCATTAAAACTTTGGCTTCCCTACTGTGAGAAGGTTTTCAGAAAGAAATGAAAAATTGGAAAGTATGAAACCTGTATCATCATCTTCTTCTTTTCTTACACGCGTCTCATTGTTTTTTCTAGGTACCGTTCCCCAGGTGGAGCGGTCTCTGTGGGCTCCCAGTGTTATCTGTGGGTGTTTAGCTGTTAATCTGTCAGACTAATTCCTTGGACAAACATAGCGACAATGTGGAATTCCCAGTCCGCAAGGAGAAAGGACGTGGGGGCCATAGGGCAGCTTGGAGACTGATGAGCCCCACTAGCATAATTAAGGCCAGAACCTCCCTCAGGATGAGCCTCCATGTCCTTGTTTGTCTCTCTATCTCCCTGTGTATCACCACACAAGCACCATCTACCTGTGTCCTTTCTATCTCCCTTTTTGTTATCTTTGGTTTCATTATGTCGCGTCTCAGGTGGTGGCGGCGGCACGGAAAATATTTCATTCCCTCTGTGCACGTCACAAATACCAGAAGACGTGAAACCGAGAAGAGGAGAGGAAAATGACGGCTCTATTAAGTGAGCAACTGTATTTCTCTTTGAAAGTTTGAAATTCATCAGAGTATTGGGAGGATTTTTATTTTTTAAGTTCCCTGAGTCAACATTTAACTAAAAGACATGTTTATTCATTTATTTATTCCACAATATTGTTGAGATTTTTAAAAGCACCCTGAACAGCATAGGCTCCTTTTTCTTTCCCACTGACTGCCAAGTTCTTGTTTGATTATTAGTCAATTACGGTTTCATCAGAAGTGAACAAATAGCACAGCTATTTTCATTTTAATAAGTCCATAAGCACAACTGCTTTAATCTTCACAGATATGGCAATAATGCTTTAGCAAATATGATGTACGCACAACCCAGCATGGTTTGGACCGACCCAGGCCTGGGTTGATTTTCACATTTGAAATTCATGCGATTTTTTCTGTAAAGGTGCTTATTGCCGTTTCAGAACAAAACCTGAAGCGGCACTAACTTGTAGGTCAACTTATCATTAGTATACTGCATCATTTTTACCATCTTACCAATTCCGATTTCATCCTGTTGAGATTTTAATCAAAATCGCAGTTTGTGAAAAACGATTAAGTTCTCTCTCCTAACCCAGTGTTTGGTTAAACAGTCTAATTTCTGTCCAAAAAGCATAAATGTAACCTTTAGACTAGCAGATTTTTTTTGTGCATCTCCAACAGGAGAGCTAATGTGTGTATGTGCTAGCTTCACAATGAAAACGTCTGAGTAATTTTATTACACACAGGCTATGTGAAATTAGATATGGTATCTTGATGTGGGAAAAGCAAAAAAAAAGTATTAAGCACAGTTTGAGTTCAACCCATGCTGTTAAGACTTGTTAAACGTGACCTGTGCTAGCAGTGGGAGCTGTAGCTTTGTTAGCAGCGGCATGTGACAGCTCTGCTAGTGTAAGTGGTTGTTACTACTGATCTATCTGTGAAACACAGTGCCATGTCTCTAGGCAAGCTGGAAGATACCATCTCCTTTGCACAGACACACACATACACACACGCGGCACGCAAAGTCTAAATAGTGTGGATGGAGAGACGGGCCCTCAGTGGAAATGAGATTGGGAAGTAGACAGTCGTCCTTTTCTCCCTTACACCTGAGAGTCCCAAAGGCTCCATAGAAAGACACTTCTCCTTAAATCTCTCTGTCAAACTCTCCTCATCCTCCATTCCTTCCTTCTCTACTTTCTTCCATCACCGCAGGCGATTGGTTTGATCTGCAATCCCTGTAGCCTCAACACATTCACTACGTTCGCTGAACCTCACCCTGCTGTTTTCTCAACCTAGACGAACCGGCGCGTTCCGCTTGAAGCAAAACAAAACAGCTGCTGTGTCATAAATAGGTTTGGCTTTGTTGCCTTCATAACTCACTTAAGTCCTGCGCCAAGCACCCGCTTCAAATATTTTAACAAGCTCTACTCTTTATGCATTGTCATTTGCTTCCATCACTCCTCTCTCTCAGTGCTTTGTTGCCTCCTGGCATACCTACAAACTATACAGTTTACATACAGTTTGCTTTGCCTTTACTCTGCTTCTTTTAAAACCAACTTTCAATACAGAGAAAGACAAGCCAGTACAAGTGTAATAGCTACTTGCCTGAGTTCTTTACTGCCCTGTTTTTAAATTCACAAATACATTAGTTTTGTAGGTTAACTTTCTCTAAAGTGAGGAAAATAACACAATCTAAGGTAAAATTCCAAACAGCTGGATTCTGAATGTATCATCTCGTTCAAATTTCAACAGCACTACGTTGTTATCCTGCTCCATCATGAAGTGTGAAGAGGGCAACAACAATGTTATAATTCTTCACCCAAGGCATGCACAGCGTTATCTGTTTGGAAAGATATATCTGACAACAGTTTGCATTAATCTCGCATTTTGTGACTGCTGACAATGTTTGCATGCGGAGTAGTCTGCTGAAGGGCTAGGCTAACATTAGCATGTTTCATCTCTTTTTGATAGGACTTGTTGGTAATGTTGATATTTCATATATTGGAGTGGTTCCATATAATTGTGTGCAGAGAAATCTTACAAGAAAAGTATGTTGTTTTCAATATCTTTAAAACACAATGGTATGTTGTTTTCAATATCTTTAAAACACAATGCCTGAGGATTCAAGGAGACCAGGGGCTGCAACGGCCAATCTTTCCTTCACTGTGATTGGAAAGAGTGCAAAAGATAAAACACAGATTTACAGATAGTACGCAAGTAGTTAACAACCCTGGTTGTCAACGGGCTTGTGCAGAACTCAGTGGTCTGCTGGGGAGATAATGCGATCATTTGAATAAGGTAAGCTAGAGAAGGGACGCATTTTAAACACACAGGACTAGGGTTGTCAAAACAAAGATACCAACATATAGATGTTGTGGAAAATATTTCTGAGTGCACATGTTTCTCTCTAATAAATGATAGTGAAAATATAATCAGTATGACATTTAGATTTAACAAACTAGCATAAAATTGTAGCTTCCCCGTATAGCTGAACTATGCAGAAGCATATAAAGATCATAACAAAACTGTACAAAGTGTTTTGTATATTTGTTCAAAAAATACAATTTAAACAAATATGGGGAAACCTGTTTAAATAAATAATAGCAGAAAAGTAAAAACAGTTTATTGTGTTTGTTGGCAGTAATGATGGTTATAGTCTAAGAGCTGGCAAGAGGAAAGACTTCTGGCTCCTTTGTGCATTTAATTTGGACCAGCCTGGCATTATATTTTCTTTGGTGACCAACTTGAGCAGGCAGGTGTAGTGGCCATGGGTCCTGCTAGAAAGTTTTTGTTTTGTCAGTGTCAGTCTTAAGTTTTCAAAAATAAAATCGTGAACTGTTCATTTGCTGAATTAAAACCACTGGTTAATTATATAGTCCTCTAACACTACTTCTGCGTAGTTACCAGTGGTGGGAAGTAACGAAGTACAAGTACT